>NC_056726.1:737512218-737754718 GCF_019279795.1 Protopterus annectens | reverse complement strand
ATTGGCATGCTGTAATAGAGCCCCACCCATTCAGTGGCCTCTTGCAGCCCCTTGCTTCAAAGTCACAGCCACCACCACAGCTACTGCTGAGACTATGTCTCTGCAGACCCAAACTCACACCACCACAGCCAAAGAACATCACACAACTGGCATCATCCATTCTCAACAAGTGTTATATTAAAGGATGCCATCTCCTGCAGTACTAGCATTTCAGTAGAAAGCATGTTTTACTTTCATATTCTTCAGCACTTACACACCTCCCTGTGGGAGACATGGACTCCTGTTTTCCCAGTTCCACTTTTGAAAAGGATTAGAACGGTTTATTGCCCTTTGCATATTATTACTAGAGTTGTCTTTGCCTGATGGACAGCATGATCAGCCTATGCATGGGTAAATATGGTTTGCATGCATCATTTTTACTGTAACACCTCTGTTTTACTCTTGTATACTAGATTCTGAAGCTACAGGTTCATAGATTGTTACTAGACTAATGACCACTAGGACTCCTATAAGACTAGCCACCCACCCCAAACCATTTTGGTCCCAAGCATCCTGGGCATGTATATGGGAGGGGGTCATGTAAGTAGGGAGGTAACTAAGGATTTGTGGGGGGTGTTAGTTATGATATTATTTTTCTTATTGATGGCCACTGTCCATAAGAGACATGGAGCCAGACCAGGGGTAAATTTATGATTTGCCATCCAATTGTCAAGGCTTTGATTGAACAGTGTCAGGGATAAACTCTGCTTTACATAGATGGGGATTCTCCTATTACATAGTGTAGGGATCCTTTAGGACACATATCTGTTTCTCCAGAATGTTCTGCATATGTTACAAGCAAAGTTCACATCCTTGGATCTAGTGTTTCTGGTGCTATTTGTTTGGCTAGCTGCAAATCACTGCCTCTTTTCTAGTGGCTCAGCCTCTACTGCCTGATGTGCAGGGAACTGCTGCTGTTGTTAGACATATTGGTTGGAGATCTCACTGCAGTGGGGATCTGGAACTTTTCCCTTTTCCTCACTGTAGTGCAATCTCTGAGTTGAATATAAGTAGCAGGGGTTGTGGGGGATGCAGGGGGGCTTGCCTTCTGCAAAACGTCTGATCAGATAAGTTTGAAAAATGTCAACAAGTCGAATTTGAATTGTTGACATTTTTCTTGTTTCGTTATTTTGATTGGCCAATGTTGCTAATTTCGACAATGTTTTTCGAGTAAGTGATTACTCGCAAAAATGTCAAAATTTTGATAGTAAACTGGCCAGTAGTATATATTGCACCCAATTGTAGTGCTTGACCTGGCTACTTTGTGCAGCTTGAATCATGCATACCATGAGTATGGCCACCTATGATGCAAATTCACCTACCATGATGTGGCAAACGTTTCCGAATCCAGCCCATGGATTTTAAATACTGCACATTACAGGTGTTAAATGGTAACATTCTAAACTCCAAGAGCTATATACTAATATAAATGGTCTGTGAAATTAAATGCAGCTATAAACAATGTAGTTTAAAACCAGTTTGAAATATATTCCTATAAAACAGTGAAGCTCTGCATGTCACATGAAATAGATACTTTAAATGATTTAACTTTACCATAGCTCATTTAATTCCTTGAGAAAACACAGTTCAGTGTGAATTCACTTATGCTTGTTAGTTTTTTTTTTTTTTTTTTTTTATAGAAAATCCTTCCTGCATGGTTCCTGACTGTTTCTGCTCATATAACTTAATGGACTACTGTTTTCCCTGTCAAGACAAGGCGCTAATAGAATCAGTTGAATAAATTAATGGAGTGCAAAGATGTCTTAGACAAACACAAGAATCAAAAGGAAATTGAGAAGTGCATAGGCATAGTGGCTCTGGTTTGCTCAAAAGACCATTGTTCTGTCATCTACTGCCTATGTTCATATGATGAGCATATTATTTATTTATTTATTTATTTATTTACATTTGTTGACCGGGAGTGTCCGACTGGACGTAGGTCCATTTTCAGCTGAGGCCCGGGGAGAAAAGCTCCATTAATAATTTAAGTTCTATAAAATGCAACCATAGTGAGAATGTGGTGGCTTATGCATACGTTCTGTGAAATTAAGTGCTTGCCATGAAACTCATGCTTTAAATAAATTTCACAATTTAAAGGCAAGCTATAGCAAGAAAAGTTGTATTTTTACCACTCTGAATATATTATCAATATTAGTGAAAGCAAAATACCTTTTTGAAATTAAAAAAATATATATTTTACCCACAGACTCAAACCACTTTTACAAATCAAACAGAATTTATAGTTCTGAAATGCTTTCTTAATAAGCCACAAAACTCTTTATTCTTGGCAATAGTTAAAATAGCATAGACAGAATTAAATTATAATGACGATAGCTTGGCAATGAATGAATGAATGATTTAAAGATCTCTGGTGATATTATGCAACAAATTTATAGTCATTATGTTAATGGTATTTTTGCTGTTCCAGAATTTTAATAAAGTATTTAACTTTGGTTTTACAAACTATTCTTCCCATACTAGGACAATAATTTTATGAAATCTAGAGGGCTAATATAAGTTCAGTTTTTATATGTGCAGTACATAAGTAGAGACTTTGAGAAACCATTAGGTTTATGGTTAAACAAAACTCTCTTAGCCAAAACCTCTTATAACAAATTGTTTAGAAATGTTACCACATGTATCCTTGTCTTTTTGTTTAATTCAGCTGTCCACTGTAAATGATTTATGCTCAGTGGCTATTAAATACTGACAATACCTAACAAGCAAAGAAGCAATAGCAACAAAACACACACACATACACACACTCTCACCTGGATACATAGAATTATATAGGCAGATATAACAATCCATTGAAGAGCACAAGTTATGGTTATTTGAGGTTTTGTAGAGCATCTAAAATGCATTAAGGGAAAACAAGAAAGAGTAAAATAAAGCAAGTGTTTTATTTTGCTACTTCTTGGATATGCAAATGGAAATTATAGGTGGGCCAATGGCTATCATAAAATGAATAAACCCATGTGTCAGGGCTCAGTCTGTCTAGCTATTAATAACCTTCATTACTGGATCATGCTCATGTTTTTTCCACTCATAAATGCAGATAATTGTAAATGATATATTAGATTTTCTTGCTTGCCCTAATTGAAAACAGAATATGGTAAGCCTTTTATTGACATTTTGAGTTTTTACTGTGGCTTATAATAATGGTATGTTTGGAGCATGAACTTTAAAAATGAATGCACATTTAACTGTATTTTTAAAATATAATGGTTCTGATTGCTACTTCAAACGCAGTTAAGTGCTTTAAAAATATAATATTTAGAGCCTGTTGTTCTGTAATGACAGCTTATACCTGTCTTTTACTGAACTATATTACAGGGTAAGGATCTTTTGATTGCATGTGAACTTATTCATGGGGATAGCACATATTTTAATGTTCCAGTTCATTCTTTAATGTTACGAAAAGGTACAATAGATTGCATCTTGAAAATGTTAACAATGATTCTTCTGCATTATTTCTTTTGTTAATTCATGTGTTGCTCAAGTTTTTTTATCCACCCTTAAGAAAACTGCTTTTCTTTATGGAATATTTAAATCATTAAATTTTCATTGTTTCAGGAAGCTGTACTCCTGTTGCTTAAATATATAACAAAAGCACTTAGAACTACAGAGCCAGTCCATGAGCTGCTATCTACCTGCTTCCATTTCAATAACATCTATTACTTTATTTTGGTTTTAATATGATGTATACAAATGCAAACCAGTCCACATTGTCAATACACTGACCAGGGGTGCAAACATACTGGATCTGGTTCTCACTAATACGGGAGAGTTCTGCACAGCCAGTAGTATAATATTTTCTCTGATAAGGTCAGACTTCAAAATGATCTCCATTGAAGTAAAAATAAAACCCAAAACCCCAGTTAACCTTGAAATGTTCAGGAACTAAGGCTAAATTCCTACCATTTAGTGACAAACTGGCAACATTTCAAGCCCCCATAAACATTGACAACAGAGCTGCCTACAGGGAACTGTTCACAGACTCCCTATTCAAGCATGCTAATAGCTGTAGAGAGGCAGTTGTACACACCAGGAAGAAGTACAGAACTAACTCAAAAAACAAGCCACCCTGGAGGAATTACATTATAAATAGGTTGTGTAACAGAAGGAAGAAAATCATAATAAAAACTAGGAGGTGTAGCACCCAGCAGGATAAAAGCACTATCATCAAACTAACAAGTCAGAGGACAGATAAAGTCTACCAAAGCCAAATTTGAGATAAACTTGGCCTCTCAGGCCAAGGACAAGCAAAGGGCATTTTTTTAGCAATGTCCTCATCCTCAAAGGCAATGCACAGTTGTGTGCAGATCTCATTGTTAATGGAGTCATGTATACTGAGCCAGAATGGAGAGACAATAAGTCAACAAGTAAAGAAGAGTAGTATTGCTGAAAATGAATACCTTCTCAAGTCTCGGTGAGCACCTTCACGAGGTTGACCCTGTTTTTCACAAAATCTCACCAAGATGACACTGATATAGAGACTGTATTTATATAGCATATATCATGGACAAAAGTGGGTTAAAAATTAAAAAAAGAGAGCTGGGTACACAAGACCCAGGATAAAAAAGTGCCCAATCCTGGTATGCACACTAGTACCAGCACTGCAAAAGATGACAGTGTAGAATCCTCAAAATACGGAAACATTCCTACAATGAGGCCAGGCAAGGCCCAGGGGAAAAATGCCCTCCCCCGCTGTAGAAGCAAGTAGTAGTCCACAAAGAATGACTAAAACTGATAGACCAAAGAAGAGCCATAAAGATGATAAAGTGGACTATTGAGGATAAGAAAGAAATTATGCATTGTTACTATTATGCAAAACGCCCAGAATTTCCAGACACATGATATACCAAATGATTAAGAGAGAAATTAGAGGAAAGAAAAATACTTCCACAAGAAAAACTGTCAGAAGCTTGAAATAAAAATGTGTATTCATTAATACAACAGATTTGTGAAAAACAGTATATAGATCAAGAAACTTTGATTTGGTTGGAAAAAGAAGCATTTGAGGAAGTGCGAAAATATAAACAGCAAAATCTAGAGATTTTTGAAAAGTATAAAAAGAAATATGGACATAGGAAAGAAAGAGAGCTTTGATATGGTACAATATTTATGCAAGAGAGAAAGCTATGTTAATCAATATAAAGAGGGCAGCCCCAAAGATATTCTAAAAAAATACAGGCAAAGGCATCTGTATTTGGAAATTTTCACAATAAAAAAGCAATAAAACAAAGAGGGAATGTAGAAAAGAAGATTAGTAAAGTAGAAGTTAAAAAAGTTGAAGTTATGGAATGCCTGTGAAGTGAGGGATTTGGGGTAGAAGGTCTAACACAGGTTACATCACAGCATGATGGAATGAGTCCCCAAAGTAAGGAGAAGCAGGAAGATCGGGAGACATCTGAATAAGAAATATGGACAAGGGAAAGAAGAAAGGGATTTAATATGGTGCAATATTTATGCAAAGGAGAAAGCAAAACTAACAAATACAAAAAGAGCAGCACCAGAGATATTTGAAGAGAAATATAAGCAAAAGAATCCAGACATGGAAAACTTTACAATACAAAAAATAAGAAGACAAAGAGGAAAAGTAGAAAAGGAGTTTAGTGATGGAGAAGTTAAAAAACATAGAAAGTGACATTATGGACGATCTGCGAAGTGAAGGATTCAGTGTAGAAAATCTAATACAGAAAGCACCACAACAGGATAGAGCAATGGCTATCCTAATTAAGGGGAAACAGTGGAACAGAAAGAAATTGGTCATGTGTCATATGGAGATATTTTGGAGCCTTCCACAGGAAACCAGTATAAATGTTCACTTGAAACTAGACAGCAAGGGAAGGAACAGGAAACTCTGATGCAGTCAATGTTTTGGAGTAATAGACCACTGAGTTCTCATGACAGAGCAATGGATGGCAAAGGATGAAATTGAAGAGAATATCCCACAAGAAGATGCTATAGAACTTTCTATAGAATGCCCACAGGAAAGAGAAAACAAAAAATGTTCCCTCAGTTTAGAAGAAATGAGCTAAGAGAAGAGTTGCTTGATTTAATAGATATAGACATATTAAGATCAATGAAAGAAATAGAATTCAGCAGGTCAATAAAACTGAAAAAGTCCAAAGTTTGATAAAACAAATTAACACAATTAGGACTGTCTATAGAGATCCATGCGATATAACAGAAGTAAACAGTATATATTACTGTGCAGCTAAATTAATAACTGATAAAGTTATACCACAAGAACATGGGGTAGTGAGGGAAAGGAAGGGGAGAAATCAAATACCATCATGGAAGTATCAAATACAGAAAACTATAAAGCAATTAAGACAAGAAGTGTCACTGTTATAAGAATATAGAAGAGGTAACAGATCAGCAAAAATACTAAGAAAGATAGACATGATAAAAGCAATGCTTAGTATTAAAACAGACCAGGATATATCATGCACTATCGAAAAAAAAAACAAACTAAAAATTTCATCACAGATGCAAAAAGCTTAGTAGATATGCAGATAAATACAAAAGAAAAGTACAAAATAAGGAATTTATTGATGACCCAAAAAAGTTTTATAGAGAACTGAGAAACAAGGTAAAAGGAATTGAAAATTTGCCAAAAAAAAAAGAAATAGAAACATCTGTGAAGATCCCGTGGAACATAACAAAGATGCTAAATGGGTAGAAGATGTAAAAGAAAGAATAAGATGTTCAAACGTACAGGATATGAAATGGGATGAAGTAACAGCCAGAGAGATTGAAACAAAGTTAAGAAGAAAAGCCTCTAATTGGAAAACCCCAGGCACAGATGCAGTACCTAACTTTTGGTAAAAAGTATTAACATATTTGCACAAAGATTTAGCCATGAGTAAGTACTATTTATATGCACACCCTGAACAGACACCAATCTGGCTAACAGGAAAAACAATGTTCCTACTTAAGAGTGAACCTGCAAGCTGCACTAAAAATTATAGACCAATAACTTGCCTTCTGATGACGTATAAACTATACATGGGAATTAATGCTGACAAAGTTTATAGTTATTTAGAAAAAACTCAATTATGGCAGAAGAACAAAAGGCAATAAAAGAAGGTCATATGGAACAAAGGATCATTTGTTGTTAAATAAAGTCATAGTGGAGAACTGTAAAAAGGGGAAGAATCTAAGTATGGCATGGATTGACGACAAAAAAGCATTTGATAATATCCCACATTCATGGATAAAAAAGTGCTTAAAATGTATAAGATACACCGTACACTGATCAACTACATTACAGTGACCACGAAACAGTAGATGACCACTTTGCAATTAAGCCATGATAAAGGAGAGATTATTGCCCAGGGATAAAAATTCAAAGGGGGGCATTCCAGGGTGACTCTCTGTCACTGCTGCTCTTCTGCCTTGCACTTAACCCATTAAGCTGTCTACTCAACAACTTAGGCCACGGCTATAATTTGGCGCAGAGGAAACAAAGTGTAAAGACTTTTCATCTTCTCTTTGTTGATGATTTTAAGATGTTTAGCTATCAGATGAGGAACTGAAAACATAACTGCAATTTGTCAAAACTTTTTCAGATGATATAAGAATGTCATTTGGTCTTGATAAATGTGCAAAAGCAACCTTTAAAGCAAGAAAAGTGTAGCACCAGGAAGACATCTGTTTAGGATAAGAACGTGATATAAAAGAACTTGAGCAAGAGGGAGTGTATAAATATTTGGGAACTGATGAAGGATCAACAATAAAACATGAACAAATGCGAATAAAACTTAGTAAGGAATACCTTAGAAGACTAATATTAATCCTGAAAACAGCATTGACATCTAGGAACAAAATCCAAGATATAAATCAATTTGCTCTTCCTGTCCTAACTTATAGTTTTGGAGTGACTGACAGGCCCCAAAACGTGTTGGATAGATTAGATAGGAAAACAAGAAAGATGATTCATACTCACCAAATGATTTATAAAAATCAGTGCATACCAAGATTATATGTTCTCTGTTCTGAAGGAGGGATGGGCTTCCTTGAAATTGATTACATGTATAGATCTGCAATCATGGGACTCAACACATATCTGCTGACCTCACAAAACCCAAACATAGTGAAAGTTTTGGAAAATGAGGAGAATAAATATAAGATGACTTCTCCACTTAATCTAGCAGAAGCATATCGGCATCAAGCAGGAATGGAAATCAAACCAGATATAGATAAAAATCAGGCAACAACTGAATGTGCCAAAAACAAAAGAAAGAATAGAAGGTGAAGGACCAGATGAGAAAGCAAGAAATGCAGAAAATGCATAAATATAGTTGCTCCGGTCCCCATCAATAAACACAACACACCGAATGACATTTGACGACCTTTATTAAAACTTCCACAACAGAACTTTGATTACCAAAATTTGTTAAATACAACTGGACATAGTGTAGTCAATTCTAAACACAGCATAAACATCCTTGTAATGTTAATCAGGACAGAGTACCTGCTCATCCTGCCCCAGTAAGCAGTGCCCATACCTTTGCTCACTTACTTTACTTATAAACATCCTTATAATGTTAATCAGGACAGCATACATGCTCATCCTGTCCAGTAAGCAGTGTCCATACCTTACTCACCTACTTTACTTATAAACATCCATATAATGTTAATCAGGATAGCGTACCTGCTCATCTGACCCAGTAAGCGGTATCCATACCTTTGCTCACTTACTTTACTTATGAAGCTTCATAAACCATTCACTGAATTACCTTCCAACCAAATAAGCTGCGTCCTTACCTTTGCCTGCTTATCTATTCAACAAGAACTCCTTGAAATGCACCACCAGACACCAGAGGGGGAAGAGAAAAAGGCAAGCCTGTCCCTCTTCTCCACCACCAGCCTGACCAGGTTGTTCTCCCTCACCACCAGCTTCCATCAGCTAACCATCCTTAGGGGATAAGGCCAAACATCATTCAGTGTACAATAATTACCAGGACATTACCAGCCCCTAGCAATTACCTAATGCTTACCAAGGCATCACCTACCACTGGAGCAAGAATACTCATCCCCAACCACCAAAATAAAAGCAATTGCATATCACCCTTCCCAAACAATTCCTTTTACTTACCCAATGATATGCAGAACCTGAAAACTTCAAAATGCCATTTAGCAACCGCCTTCCCAACACCAACTACCCATATCAAAAGTAAAGCACCTAAACCCCATGATGGCTTTAGCAGTCTGACACCTCTCTACTCATAAACAAGCTCTACAACAAAAGGAGGAAGCTACTACAAGATAGAGCAAAATCCTTGAAAGGTAAGACACCTTTGATCATTATAAGTAAAAAATAAGAGCTCTCATAAAATCATCCAAGGCAAATTTTGAGAGAAAAATCGCCAAGGATTCAAAAGACAATCATAAGGCCTTCTTTAGCTATGTTAGAAACCTAGGAGGAAACTCCCAGATATGCTCAGAATTAGTTCAAAATGATGTGAAGATTACTGAACCTACACACATTGCCAACATACTGGCTGACAGGTTCAGTGCAAACTTCTCCCCCCCAAAGGGAGAGATATCTGTACCAGAGGATTGTAGCCCCCCAAACATCTCCAACGCCCAGGTGAGAACTGCTCTCTCCAAAGCAAAAAACACAGCATCCATGGGACCGGATGGTGTCCCCGGCTGTGTGCTCCATGAACTCAATGAGGAATTAAACCCGCAGTTAGGACAGCTGTTTAATCTTAGCCTCACCTCAGGATACGTACTCAAGGAGTGGCGCACGGCGACTGTGGTCCCACTTCACAAGGGCGGTGCCTCCACCGACCCTGGAAATTACCGTCCCATTAGCTTGACAAGCCTTATCTGCAAAGCCATGGAGAGGATCATAATGGAACTCATAAATAAAGACATAGGGAACTTGCAGACTTTGGATCCAACCCAGTTTGGCTTTGTCAAAGGCAGATCATGCCTTTTAAACTTGGTTGACTTTTTCGAGACAGTCACCAAGGCCATTGATGAGGAAAGGCAGTCCATACAGCCTACCTTGACCTGGCAAAGGCCTTGACACAATACCCCACTCAGGTATCATCAAAAACTCATCAGCTTGAATGTAAACCCATACATCACAAGATGGGTTGCAAACTGGCTAAGTGACAGAACCCACAGGGTCAGAGTTGCTGGAGCCATGTCAGACTCAAAGCCTGTCACAAGTGGTGTCCCACAGGGCTCAGTCCTGGGTCCACTCTTGTTCGGCATCTACTTTTCTGAAGTACAAGCAAACACAGGAGGGTTATGGCTGACAAAGTTTGCAGATGACTGCAAACTGGGCGCCATAGTCGAAAACACATCTGACACAGATATCCTTCAAAAGGGCCTCACAGAAACGGATAACTGGTGCCAGAGCCATGGCCTAAAGTTAAATGCCAAGAAATGCATAGTCATACCCTTCGGGAAAAACAAGGTTACCCCTAGCTACCATATAAGTGGCAATCCACTGAGCACAGAAGAAGTCATCAGGGATCTGGGGACCCAGGTTGACAGTAGCCTTTCGTTTGACACTCATGTTGCTAAAGTAGTTCGGAAAACCTTCTACATTGCCCACCTGATCATGAAGGGATTCACATCTAGATCAAGGGAGGTCATCGTCCCTGTACTCATCACTCATTAGACCTATGATTGAGTACAATGCCCCATTCGGAATGTATCTGACCAGACACCTGCAGCAGCTGGAAAGGCCCCAAAGTTCCTCACCAAAAGGATAAAGGGTCTCAAAAATATGTCTTATGCTGCCCGACTGAAAGAACTCCAGCTCTATTCAGTCTCATACCGCTTGCTCAGAGGTGACCTGTGCCTGACATATAAGGCCATGTCAAACCCTGATTTGATGAATATGCTTCACCTCAAAAATCTAGATCCCTCAGAACCACAAGGGCGGAGACTTAAACCTTGACACGGTTATTAATAGAACATGCTGGAGGGACAGATTCATCACCCAGAGACTCCCTATGCTGTGGAACAAAATCCCGGTACATGTGAGGCAGAGCACCTCGCTGGCCTTGTTCAAGAGGAATCTTGACCAATGGATGGGGGATCGCAGATATACCCCAGGGATTACTTCAGTGTCACTGCTTGACAGAGACACAGCAAAATAATAGGCATAGTTTTATTCAAACTAAAGGGGTGGCGAAAGCCAAATAACTATGGGCTAGGCTTATAAATGCCCTTGGGCAGATAGCCTAGTATGAACCTATGAACCTATGAACCTATGAACCTATCAGTACCCTGGAATGCCACCAACAATATACCAAACTGAAAATGCCCTATGCCACAGGTCAGAACCAGATTATACCAGAATGAAAATGCCCTATGCAGCAAAAAATTAGTGACATGCCAACCCCATCCCGCATGTAGAAATTAAACCATATCTTTCTCTCCTTCAGGTACAGTGAATCAGACCACACTTCCATGCAAGGACACTCACGTAGATCACAACTTGACCCAATTACTCATCGCTTGCCCTGTGTGTTCCACCATGAACCAATGACCCTCAATCTCCTACAACAAACCTATCCCAACCCTTCAACATAATGAACCCCTAGCCATAATTAACTTCACATCCCCTTAACACCCGTGTGACTAATGAGCAAATATTAAAGTGGATTACCTACACGTTATCATGCACCACTCCGGAAAGAAACCCTGTAAACCTATGACACCTAAAGCAAGACCTTAATGCCCACCATTCCCCTGTGATAAGCTTGTGTTCCCTCAAGCACCACCTAAGAAAGGTCCGCTACATCTTCTATGTTAGCAATTTCATGGATGCCCATGGTAAATAATGAGTTACTATTCCATAACAGGCCCAGTCCATAAGAAAATTACATTCTTAAACATCCTATGAGCCCAAAGTTACAAGTTACCTGATGAAAAGCCGGCAAACAGTAGAGGCATTAGCCAACCCGAACCACCACTCATACTCACAAGACCTATAAATCCCATTCATAGATCAGATTAAGTTAACTTGCCTGGGTGATATCCCAATATTGAGCTGCCAGTGGTAAAAACATCCATCACGGAAGCATCCAGCTTTCAAGCTCACCTCCTTCCAGCCACCACTTGACGTCGTCTATGTATTTGTCTATCTGCAACCTCGATACTCACCAATCCAGCAAACCACTCTTTCAAATTGCCTTTTCAAGCCACCGCATAATGCCTTCTGCACTTCAGCAATTTCCGTCAGTAACTGTTGTCCACTTGTGTTCCTCCTGTGTAACCTCCTCTCTCGCCACTCACTGCTTCCCTCATCTGTGAATGCACTGAGTATCACCACAACTGGTACTCAGCACCCCACCATCTACAAAGAAAAGGACAAAAATTAAACCCTCTAATATGTAAAGAGAAGGCTCCACCTTATACCCACCTATTCCAAATTATAGCTGTAGTGTTCCAAGACCCCATCTGCAAGAAAGAAAAGACATGTAAATCATCCAAAATACATAGCACACATTCCAAGACATCCTCAAGGACAACCTATCTTACCAACCTGAGAAGGAATATATCATCACCACTCACATCTATGACAAAGCAGCCATGACTGAAGCTATGCTTCTAATGACACTATCAAATACCCAAGATAAATTTAACTACCAGTCGAGTATGTTAAAACTAAACCCCACCCATGAAGGGACCTATCAATATCCACAACTAGAGTAACCTTGCAATTCCAGACCACATCAATTAGTGCCCTGTATAAGCCAAGCTAACTTATATTGTAAAACCATCTGCTTAGCTCTTAACCTTCCCTCTCCAAATGAGGCACACTAATCAACATAATATGGAACAACTGAACATAATGCAGCAACCTTAATAGATGACTAGCAGCTTATAACATACAATTAAGTAGTATTAATCATTCAAAACAGAAATATTTAAGAATAGAAGTGTCAGAATATGTAGTATGCTCACTGCACCAAAGCTACTTCACTATCAATAAACTTAATGGAGGGACAAATCATACCGCTCAACAATTATACTGCTCTGATAGTGACAGCAATGCTAACTGCACCACCATTGAATTAACAGAGTAATAGTACTGCTCTGCACTCAGAGCAATGCTAAACAACACCCTATAGTGAACATTGAAGCTTGAAAATGCCTCCAGGCCTGACCACACCACTGAATGTAACTCAGCCTCCTGTCATTACCTCAACTAGCCAGAGCCATGAGAGAGGCTGAAAACTACATCTTACTTCTCAGGATAGGTATGTTTGTCCTTCCTGTCAGCAGTATCAGGTTCCTGAGCTGTGAATCAAGCTTGGGTTGGCTGGGTCATTCCCTGGGCTTTATCCCTCTATGAAGGCTGGCAGTGATCTGGTCTATATTGAATACAAATCCCTCAAGATATTGTCTGGATTCAGCTGCTGCTAGTGACCTAACTGCAAAGTTAATCCACTCTTTCATGTAATGCAAAACATTTAAGAATTTTCTCTACAAAACATTAAATTTGTTTTTCTATTCATGGGTTCCTGGTTTAATTCAGTTTACCTAACAGAACTTGTTCCTCTATCTTGCAGTTCAGCCTATAATGATATTCACAAATTTCTGCACATGGAGCACCGGCCAGAGACCAGAATTAGTGCCTAATCAATTACAAGGGTAGTACTCAGCAACAAGGATTTGTTTATAGTTAAAAGGCTTAAGGTTAAGAAACCTTTCTCTGTTTTTAGCAATAAATAAAAGTAATAAAGTAAATAAAGAAACAAACACACATATACATGCATCATGAAACATGGGGCAGCATACTGTTAGAATTTGCTTCAATGACCTTAACGCCCCTGAAAAGGCAAGCAGTACAGGCCTGGAAGCCCTGTGACCCAACCTCCAAATTTAAGATCCGTTTTTTTTTTTTTTTTTTAGCACTTGACACTAGCAAAGACGAATAGGAATACTTATCGCCTACAGCTTCCCTTGGTCAGTCAACCATAACAACGTATCCCTGTTCATCAAATGCAGCCTTCCTAGCTGCCCTGCTTCATAGACTGTTTTCCTGACCTCATCTTTCCTGCATTACTGGCAGCCTTCCAGCACTGTACATTCACAGAATCAATAAGAGCAAACTTGCACTCTATTTCCGTTCACTTATCTGTCTTATTAAACACAGAAAAGAACCTTTTCTTTCAGTTTGGTCAGGGCCATTCGGACAAAGCCAACTAGGGACAAATTTTAAATATTATTCTTACAAACTTAGTTTACAGAATAACGGGTTTTGTGTTAGCCTGAATTGTCTGAAGGGTATGAAGTCTAAAATTCAAATAACTTTCCTTATTTACTAACTTCAATCTTTAACAAATTGCCACTGATTTGCCAGAAAAACACCATTTTATGAAATGGACCAACACAAAAGACAAAATCTGTACATACTGCAAAATCTGTAGAGTTGAGAGGTAATCACTCTCACCCTTCCCCAATGGCTACCCTACCCACTGCGCCTGTGCAGAAGCAGCCGTTCTTCACCAGTACCTCAAAGCCCGCGACATTAGCACTGAACCAACCACAACCAAAGTAATAATAGGAATCAGCATCATCTCTCCATTGCAAGCACTCAAAGCCCACTGGGAAGCACCGTGTCCATAACAGAATGTCTGCACCACAATCTGCCGCACCAGCCCAGCCCCAACACACAAGCACAAACATCCATAGAAGACAGTGTGCAGCTATCACACCAGATACTGTAACTCAGAATAATGTACATATTTCAAAATTAAGTCCCAGTCAGAACATCCCAAGTTAAAGCAAAAAACTTCTTCAAGTAATATCAGCCATATCAAAAGCACAGTAAACCACAACGACAACTACATAAACTAGTCGATACTGTATAAAACCCTTACCTGCGTGGGTAAGCACAGCAGTTATTGACTCATGTTTAACTACTAATATGATGCCTAGTTCTGGACATATTAAAAACTCTACACACTCCCCTTTGGCTGAGTGTTAGCACTGTGCATGCGCAGTAGCCGTTGTTAGTCCACCTTACTTGAAGCCCACGAAAACCCCCTGACTGTGTCAGCTAAATAGAATATCTCAATTCATACCTGGGCTTAGAAAAAGCCAAACCAAGGGTTGTACTGCTGTCTGGGTCCACTGAGCATCTGGCAACCACTGAAATGATTGACAGAAGGACACAACCCCACAATAAAACCCCCACTGGCTACCCACCTCCAAAGGACAACCTTCACTAACAAGGAGCGCAAAACTCCAGAACACTTATAAGAAATAGTTTTGGTCCCCTCCCAGCCACTACCATTCAGCAACATTGCAATAGAAGAAAAAAAAAATACATACATATATATACAACCACCTGGGACTGACCAGCCTCACCATCCACCAACAACCTGAGGCCTACTTGCTCTTCTGTAACCCCAATGGCCTCACCTTAGCAAGTTCATGCCAAAATGGGATTACTTACCCAACTACACTCATCTAAATCCCTTAAACACCTCCCACCCTTATCTCATTTCCTTCCAATCAACCCTCCCACCATTTACACCTTTCACCTCCTCAACCCTTTGAACTCCCATTAATATCAACCTAACACCCTTTGAAGATGTCCCATGACAACTTGGCTTGTTGCCAAGACTTATTTGTAAGTGTAGAAAATTTCGGGAAGAACCTCATGTTGATCAGGAACGAATACAGGAATGCTTAAGGAGAGGTGAATTCAAACCAAGAGATGAAAGGTTAATATTGGCAGCCCAAGATAGTGGGCTGCATACACATTGGTTTACAAAGTCCATTGAACATGTGGGAGAAACAGACAAATGTAGGCTTTGAAAAAACAAATTGGAAACAATCATTCATCTTGTTGCTGGTTGTGACTTACTAATGCAGAAAGACTGTATACTGGAAGGCATAATAATGTGGCAAGATTGTTGCACTGGGGATTGTGCAAACATTATGGTATTGAAGTGGCTGAAAAACACGGGAAACATGAACCACAATGTATCGTAGAAAATGATGAAGTTTATATCACATGGGATCATCCATTACCAAGAGTTCAAAAGACAGATGATAGAAAACTGGATATAGTGATATAGTGGTCTATGAAAAGAAGACAAGAGTAGTATTGATTACTGAAATCACCACATCAAGTAACTACAGTTTCTTGCGTACAGAGAACCACAAAGTCATAAAATATCAGGATTTGCAGGCAGAAATGAGAACAATGTGGACAAAAAATACCCAGACAGTCCCAATAGTAGTTTGAGCAATGGGTCTTATAAAAAAATTCTACAATTGTATTTAAATATGTTGCCAATACATGTAACTCTGTAAAACTTGCAGGAAAGAGTCATTACTGGGCACACTGTGAGTGCTGCGAAGAGCACTTCTGGTTGATATCAAAGATTGAAACAATACTACTTTCATGAACTTTAATCATACTTTGACTTAGGAATGTGGTCCATTCCTGTTATGGTATTAGAAACCCAAAAGATTTGGAGAAATTAAAAAAGCCAGAAGATATAGCAAAACTACTGCAGAGAAATTCAACTCTATTTTTAACCCCCCCCCCTCAACCTCCCCTCAGGAAATACCATCAACTCCCACAGGTCCTTGATGCTCTCTCTCTCTCTCTCTCTCTCTCTCTCTCTCTTCTCTCTCTTTTTCTTAGGCCAAGAAGACTGCATTGATTGGACCAGACAATATCCCAGGATGCCTTTTTTTAATTTCTTTTGGGTTTCTAATACCATGATGGGAATGAACCCATTTGTAAGTCAAAGTATAATTAAATTTCATAAAATTAGTATTGTTTCAGTCTTTAATGTCAGCTGCAGCACCCACAATGTGCTATGAATATGCCCTATCAGACTCTCTGGAACTACTATTTCATTATAGCCTCCAAACAGGCTTTGTGCTTCATGAATGAAGAATAGCATCAGTCACCCCTCTCCACAAAGGTGGGCCATCTACAGACCCTATAAACTATAGATCCATAAGTCTCACTCATATGCAAAGCCATGAAAACAATTGTCATGAAAATTATCAGTAATGACATAGGAAATGTCCAAGCAATGGACCCAACCTAATTTGGTTTCATCAAGGGCAGGTCATGCTTCTCAACCGAGCCAAGGCATTTGACACAATATCCCACTTGGACATTGTTCACAGACTCAAGAGGTTAGGTATATACCTAGCTAGATGGCTTACAGACAGGACCCAGGAAGTTAGAACTGGGGAGTTCACCTCTACAAAGAAGCCAATCACAAGTGAAGTCACTCAGGGATTGGTCTTGGGGTCGCTGCTTTTTGGCATTTACATCTCTGAAGTCAAGGCCAATGTCAAGAATCTCTGGCTGACTAAATTTGCAGATGATTCCAAATTAGAAGCAGTCATAGAATCCCCCACTGATAATAATGTTCTCCTGGAAGGGCTGATGCAGACAATTAACTTGTGTGAGATACATAAACTAAAACTAAATGTAAAGAAATGCATAATAGTAACCTTCACAAAATTATCTCCCCTGGTAATTATCATATTGACAACACATGCCAGAGTCAGCCCAGTGGTCAGGGACTTGGGGAAGCACATAGACAGTAATCTAGCTTTTGACCATCAAATGTCTACTGTAGTGAGGAAATAATTCTGTGCTGGCACCTTATAAACAAAGGTATGGCATCTGGCTCCAAGAAGGTCATGGTACCATGCCTTCTCCATTCATCAAACCTATGACTGAATGCAATGCCTCATTTGGTATGAAACTAACCAGGCACATCCAACAACTGGAATGTCCACAGAGGATTCTCATTAAAACAATATAGGACCTAAGTAACATACCCTATGCAGATTGCCTTAAAGCCCTGTCCCTGTATTCTCTCTCCTACAGGCTGTTGAGGGGAGACCTATGCCTGGCCTACAAGGCATTGTCAGACCCCACTCTGATGGACCTCCTGTATATCTGCAAAATAAATAGCACCAGAATTACCTATTTTAAAGACTTAAACATTACCTGTGATATAAATAGGACCTGTTGGACAGAAATGTATGTATCGCAGAGACTACCCCTTTCTGTATAATAGGCTCCCCATAAATATGAAGCAGAGTTCATCCCTAACCCAATTCAAGTGTAACTTGAATAAATGGATGAGGAACAGGAAAGTCATCCCTGGTTTGGCAACTATGTCTCTAATGGACTCAGCCTGTAAATGGTTCATCTCCCAGGCCCCTGGTTGTAAATGTTTCATCTTCCAAGCCTCTGCTTATATTTATCAAGCAGTTGCTGTCAGAGATATGGGATGCGTGGCTTAAAAAGGCTCTTGTTGTCTTTAGCCTAGTACACACCAATGAACGTATGAATAAATCACTTGCTTTTTTTAAATGCTATATTATTATATCCTGTTGATATCCTATGTTTAAATATAGTGGCCATAGTGTCATACAGTGGACTTCTACCTTTTTATTTATTTATTTATTTTAATATGGCTGCTTGCATTTTTAATCAGGTTGATTGTACTCTTGTGTTTTTGTTTCTGTCTTTCATTCTCTCTCATGCACTTTTCACATATGCAAATACTTATGCATTTTGTGTGCTGGAGGTGCACTTTTTCTGGATTCCCACCTCACAGTGATGCAGCTTGATGATGTTTTTGTCTAGAAAAGTTAACCTCCCTGACGTGGTGCTCCCAGATCATTGTTTTCCATAGGAAATCATTACTGGTGTGCTTTCTAAGTTTGTAGCAACTATGATTTCCCTTTCTTGTGATTTTCTTTTTTGTCTATTGTTGTATGACAGTAAAGCTGAGTATAAGGATATGTGTGGTTTGGATGGTGCACACACAGAGCTTTTTATTTATGCATTTACTGGGCTGAGTTCCTGACAAGTTTTACTTGATGAGTTCAGTCCTCTTTGAGTTGGAATTTGAAGATATTTCATGCATGTCATTAATAAGAGTACTTTTATCAAGATATACTATAGTGCATAATGGCATCATGTCATGCAACTATTGATTTATGTAATTCTGTTGAGTTGTGTTTTAATCATTTACAGTGGGTAAGTGTGACTGCATGTAGGAGGAAGTGTGGCTTTTACAATGAGTGGCCATATTTCAACTTGTTGAGGACCAGTATCTCCAAACTGCATCCCCCCTAAAAAAGGCAGAAAAACACTCCTAATGTTGCAAAAAATGCCTTTCAACATCCACTTTAAGGACCATGGCACTATACAGTCTCATGTAACTACTATAGCCATGTACACATTTAAAACAGTACATGATTTTGATTTGTAGCAGGCTGAGTGTGATAAATATAATTTGGTCTTTGTTTTGTCTGAAAAGATTATTTTTCATTCATGTTTTATTATCAGTAGCACTAATGCATTATATTCTCACATTATATATTGTTATAGATGACCAAATTATACATTTAATACAAATATGAATTAATGTATTTATTTTTATTTATAGACATTTTATTATTGTGAAAGTTCCATTTGGGTAGGTACCCATTTTTAGATGAAATCTGGTGAGAAAAGCTCCAAAGTGTTTTGAAAACATTTTAAGAATAAATTTACAAGCTTCAAAAATAATACGAAAACATACAATTTTAATAATTTTGCCAAATTAGACACATGGGACAACAGTGGTTAAAAATAGATAGAACTTGTATGATGATATTTTTAATATTTAGAGAAATGGCAGCCAGTTTAGAGAAATTAAATGTAAGTTAGTGTAATACAAACAGGAATTTCATTGTGAAATGAGAGAAAAAACAGGGTTAAGACATCTTTAGATGGAGTCTCAGGGGATAGAAATTGATTGAAATTAGGAACTGAGAACAGAAGGAGGTGTAAGAAGGTGGAAAGTGTCAGTAGGTACTTTTTGATATTTAGGGATTTAGTTTAACTTGTAGTGGAGTACGAAGAGAGACAGATTTTGGCAAGGAAATCTAAAAGGACTGGAGTGAGGGTATTGACCTGATGGATATAGGTAAAAAGTTCCAGGCTTTAGCAATGTGGCAACAACACAGACCATGCCCAGTGGATTTGCAAGGTTTGTGGGCAGAGAGACGTTTATGGTCATTGGATCATAATGACCGAGTAGGAACATAGTTGTATAGAATGGTATTTAATGCCATATAAGCAAATGGATGCTGGATAATTTTATAGGTGGTAAGAAGCTGTGTATATGTTAGTTGCAGTAAACTAACCAATCTGGGCTTTTTAGTGCTATAAAGTGGGTTCTGAAAGGGGTATTGGCTGCAAATTTAGACACTTTATTATAGCATTGTTCAAGTTTTGTTTTTTGTGATTCCTGAAGAATAATAAAGATGGGCACACCATAAAGTAGTGAGGGAAGGAGGTAAGTAGTGGCAATTTTAGTTTTAATTGCCTTGGTGAGAATTTTTTGTGTCTATAAAATATCCTTAGTTTTTGGTAAGTTTTTTGTTATGTGTTTTTGTATATGCAGGTCGAATTTATGATCATAACCCACTATCACCCTTAACAATTTTCTATAAGAAGTGACATCAATGGTTGTAGTATTAAGAGGGATGATTTTATTTATTTATTTGTTTGTTTGTTTATTTATTTTATTTAATGAGAGAGAGAACGAGGGATATAGGAGGAAAAAAAAAAGTATTCTTGTTTTTTAGAAGGAGGGATTGGACATGTGTTGTGAGTTACAAAGCCATTTTTCAATGTCTGTTAAAGCTTCCTGAGTAAATTTTTGGAGATATGCCAGATTGTCTGATTTGCACATGCGTATTGAGTCATATGCATATTGTATTAGAGAAGGATGTTGTGTGGATGTGTGGAGGGTGTTGATGAGAATGTCAAAGAGGAGGGGACCAAGGACAGAACCTTGTGGTGCACCAGTGGTCAGTGGGAGGTATGGAGAGACGGTCCAGTGACATTTTACTGACTGATACCTATTGGAGAAGTATCTTTTAAATGATAGAAGAGTGGGCTAAGATAGACTTAGTGAAGACATTTGAAGTAGATGGTTGCTGTGACAAACTTGGTTGAAGGCTTTAATCAAGTGTAGAAATAAGGCAGAGACAAATATTCCATTATCTGTACCTTTATTGGCAGTATCTGGAAAGGTTAGAAGTGCAGTATTAGTACTATGGGAGGAACAGAAGGCATGCTTTGTGGGGGATAGAAATTCGTTCTGCAGAAGATATTTAGCAATTGATTTCAGATACATTACTACTCTTCCTTTACTCTTTGTTTTAGTGAAAGCTAATCACCCCTAATAAGAGTCACATTCTTTGGTAAGCAGCTTCTCATAATAGTAAAAATATTCATTCTTTTGTCAAGAATCCCCATCTTGCCCAGGAAGTGACTGCTATATTTGTTTTTTTAGAGCACGCGTTAGCAAGGGCTCACATCTCTACTGAAATGTTAAGCAGCAGATCAGCAGAATCAAATTGGCCACATGAAGAGTTTCTGAAAAAAAAACTACTTTATTATTGCCAGGATTGAACTGTCCATAATATTAAAATGGCTATTGATTGTTTGCCACATGTTCTGCCACATTTTAGTTTATAATGCCAAGATGGAATGGCAGCTCTTTAATATATGTCTTTGAAATCTCAATTTATAGCATACCTTAGCATGCATCTTAAAACAATGACAGTGGATTGCAATAGTAATAATAATGATGATAATAATAATGAGTATCACAAGTCTAGATGCTGTAATAACAATGACAATAATAATAATGATAATAATAATAATAATAATAATAATAATAATAATAATAATAATAATAATAATAATATAATAATGACACAGTCTCGATACTGTAATAATAAAATTGATAATAATAATGAGGATCACAAGTCTAGATGCTGTAATAACAATGACAATAATAATAATGATAATGATAATAATAATAATAATAATAATAATAATATAATAATGACAGCCTTGATACTGTAATAATAATATTGATAATAATAATGAGGATCACATTCTAAATGCTGTAATAATAATAATGAGGAGGAGGATCACATTCTAGATGCTAATTGTGATAAGGATATCATTGCTTGATAACTATTTTAAAATTATTTCATATTGAGAGCAAAGCTTCACAGTTTAATTCAGTTTAAAAGAGTTCAGGAAAAATGACATTCTTTACCACGATTAGTCAAAACACAGATATAATTATTTATAGTGCATGACTATATTTTACTAAATGAAGTAGAATTAAACATATTGCCTCTTACAGGATATGCACGTAATATAAAACACTAGCTTCTTTCCTTTAAATGGATCATGTATTCATGTTGTGCTTGGAGACTCTGATTTGTTCATATTTTGGTCAATCTGAATTTCCTAGCCAAATGTTGGGTACAGTGTACCAAATGGAATGTGCTATGTGTGTTTAATGGGCTAAGTTTGTTTTTACAACTTTAAGGCAAGTTTTTTTTTTTTTTTAATACCAGTGAGCAATAATGTTGGTATGGCATTAAAGCTAACACAATGTCCAAACAGTTTTATCACATTTTGCTTTGTTTTATAGGAAAAAGCAATTTCTCCACACAAAGTCACAAAATTAACTTGTAACAGCTTTGATAATGACACTAACAAGTGCTTATAGCACCGATATTGATGTAATCATCTGGGCTGCAGCTAAAAAAATGTCATTATTTTGGTTATATCACCGGACTGAGCATGTCCGATAATAATAATATGCTAAAACGTGAACAAATTTGAATGCTTCTTTTCAAATGTACATGCATGTAGTACATGGAATGTTGTGATTACGCTCCAAATCTGAGAAAAAGATAATGTTGTGAAGCAGTATTCTGCCATAAGATCCTTCTGGATACAGAGTGCTATGAATGTGGTTGGATTTTTAAAATCCTAATAGTAAATATGGGAAAACACATCTGCTTAGAGAAATTCTTCCATAACTTCATATAGTACCTAAATATAATGAGAAAAGCTTGAACTTCTGTCATCGAATATATAATACACAAGGGATTCAGGCCCTGTTGGTCTGGAGAGAGATGTGAGGTCAACCAGACTAAAATGCCTCTGTTGGGCTTCACCTCTCTTCTTGGGAAGTATAAACATGAAACAGTTAATCTTTTACACTCTAGCATGATTCTCAGTTTGTTACATCAAAAATTAGACCTTTTTTATTATAGGTACTTTTCAGTTAGAATGTTGATAAAAATAATATGATTCGACTTAACATGCAACTTTTGAAGAATACAAATTTTAACCATAAAGGTTAGCACAATTTGCATAGTGTAAAAACATCAGACATTTTAGGAGGGAGTGAAATATTTTTGAGCATAATCACAGAGAGTAGAGAGGCTTGAAGTCCAATTTCTATAGAAATTATTTTCTCTAAAACATCTTACTTTTTCAAAACTTATGTTAAAGTAGCTGGGTTGACAACATTGCAGCAGATTAATGTTAATAGGCTCAATATGTTTTCTTTTACTCAGCTGTGCAATAAAAGGAAGGGAGTAAAAGGGCTGGCCAGTTCCTGTACTCACACTCTGTATTTAAACTATGGAATGCCCCCCCATCACACAACTAGATTCCTTAAAAAACTTTAAGCTCACTCTAAAAAAATCATCTCCTTAAGGAGCCACTATGCACCTGTCTACAAAAGCATCAACCACCGTAAGCATTGTCAAATGCATCAAAATATTATTTCTCCTAACAATGCCAATATAATCTTTCCTTGTGAATATGATCTTAATTTATATTTGATTCTCTTAATCCCATTATCTAGCTAGAATGGATCAATGTGTTGATATGCATCTTAAGTTTATTAATTAGAAGGTATTATACTAAGTCCTATCTAGACTATATAAATCTCTGTACTAGTTGTTACTATTCCTATAATTTATATATGTCATAATATTGTATAACTTTACACCTGATGTATTTTAATCTTGTCAACATGTATGTAAACTCTGAATGTTTTTGTATATATAATATTGCTTTACATAAGTCTTGTATTTGTAATTGGAGATTTTCTCCTCGGGCCTCCACTGAAAATGGGTTTCTGACCCAGTGGACTTTGCTGGTCAACAAATGTCAATAAATCAATCAATCAAGCAATTATTAAATAAATAATTTGTTATACTTACATATATTGTATAACATACTAATAAAAGAAAGTTGTGCATAAAAAATGGCATATTAATGCATTTGGGCTGTCTGTTTATATCATGATCCTCTGTACTTTACCTTCAACTCCAAAAACAAGCTGCACCTGGTGGCTGAAGAGTTCCAAATACAAAATAGCATGAAACATGAAACATAAAACAAAAACCAGGAACTCTGCATCCAAGATATTTAATAGTAGAATAAAAATGGCAGTAAAACAGCAAGTAAATGGCAAAGCGTTTGAGTTAACAAACTTTTTTTGTTGGTGCTTAATACATAAAACTCCTGCTCAATCAAATTTAAAGTGTCAGCCAATCAAAATGCAATGGAAAATCACATGACAATTGAATGAATCCATAAATAAACAAATATATACATAGATATAAAAGCCCAATAAAAATGTATAAAGCATGTATAATAAAACAGACCATAAAGAGCCTTGTTTAGCCATTAGTATGGGTTGATATATGTGGAGGGGACCGCATTACTAAAACAGAAATGGATGAATATAAATGGATAACTTTTTTAGAGCAGATATGCCCCCAGGTTTAAATAGTATGAACAGTATTAAACTTGCTAAAGGCTAAACAAGACAATGACCTATTTTATTATACAAGCTTTATACATTTTTTTATCTGGCTTTTATATCTGTATATTTATTTATGGATTCATTTTGTGTCGTGATTTTCTAATGTACTTTGATTGGCTAACTATTTAAATTTTTGATTGAGCAGGAGTTTTATGTATTAAGCATAGAAAAAGAGTTTGTTAGCTCATAAGCTTTACCATTTGCTTACTGGTTTTACTGATATTTTATTCTACAATTAAATATTTTGTATGTTGAGTTCCAATTTTTTGTTTTATGCACTTAACTTCAATACTGGAATATCTGACAGATGCATCTTTTTAATCAGCATATTGGCTGAACTGCATCAAAACTGTTGATCTATCTGTTTATTGACTGATTGACTTACTAACCCATTGACATTGGTTACATCTGTTAATGGTTTTGTGCCCTTATATTCCACTGTAGTTTCCTCTATGTCCTTTGTGTAACAAAGGAACCTCTCTAGGTTGATACCAGTAATACATTTACATACCTGGATACTGGGAGAGAGTTTAAATTTGAAGTGACAGCTAATTGCAACACCAAAAACATTGTATATTTGGCTGTGTGCAACCAATCTTTTAGTTTCTATGTGGGGAAGATGAATAGGGAACTTGATTTAGAATAAGAGAACATCTATTGAACATTAGAAAGTTAGATACAACTGATGCTTTGGATGTCTCTGTTGAGGGATCACAACACGCATTTAGGTTTTTGGTCATGGAGAATGTGAGGGAGAATGAAAGGGGAGGTGATATAATTAACAAGACAGAAACATCAGAAACAAGATGAATAATCAGAACTGTTAATGAGGGTAAAGCACTAGTAAACTGTGATGAATTTGAACAGTAAATCCCAGAATAAGTGAATGATGAAATGTCAGCTTTGTGCTAACAAGATATCCCTCATTCTAATCAACACCATCATTAGTACTTTAGTCTCTTCTATTCTGTTTTTACTTTGTTAATACCCAGATTTTTTTGTATACCTTGTAAGACCATCCACAATTCAAAGTAACAATACAGCTGGAAATAAAATAAGCAAATAGAATATAATGTATAGCAGATCTCAGAAGTGTACTCATTAATGTGTTTGCATGTATGTGTGTGCATATGTTTGTGTGTGTGTGTCTGTGTGTGTCTGTGTGGCATGTAAGACAGGATCACATAAAGCAGACAGTATTACACAAAACAAAGTTAAATAAGTATATCATCAACAACTTAAAAATACCAATATCTAATATTCATACAGCTAAAACTGTTCACAGTGTAATTTTCCAACCTGAAATATACCAAGCACTAAAAAAAATTACCCACCCTTACTCTCTATGTACCCTTACACTCCACTGACAAGTTCTGATTGCACACATTTAAACAATACTGCAGGTGACTCATTGTATTCCTCTCACATATCTAAAGTGTGGAATTCCATTCCCATCTTACTCAAACAAAATAGCAGTTCCAAATACTTCAATTTATTTTTGAAAAGAAACCTAAAGGTCTCATGGCTTTGCTCATTTACCACTCTATCCCATCAAGTTCTAAAATGACCACTCGGTCAGTACTCTTCTATCTTACCCAGTAATACTGTTATGTCTGCTTGACTGGGTCTATATTACGTTACTGAACTTTTAAAAGTTCAAATGTCATATGGTCGAGACAATATGATCGAACTTCTAAAAGTTTGAATGTTGCAACGGAGATCTCCATACAGTGTGGAATGGGAAGAGTTCCCTTTCCTGCACTGTAGCGCAATCTTGGAGTTGGTATATTTAAAGACCAGGGGTGTGTGGGGGGGTGTAGGGTGGCTTGCCCCCCTGTTTAAAATGTTCAGGTAGGTTTTTTCTGTGTTTTTTTTTTATTAGATTTTCAAACTTTTAAAAGTTTGATCATATGGTGTCGACCATATGATGTTCAAACTTTTAAAAATTCGATCATCTAATATAGACCCTGCTTGACCACATATGTTGTACCATACACTCCTAAACTTTACATTGCTATGAAAATTCACATTGATACTGTTTTCCTATTATAAAATACTACTGGTCTAAACTTTATTACTCTAAATACTCATTCTGATAATTTCTCATATCACTGTATTGTCTTTATCATGATTATAATATCCATATATGTTGACTAGTCATACAGTATGTATCTTGTCAATGTTTTTGTTTTATCGTTATTATGTGCTCAGACCTTCATTTTTTCTCATTGTATGCTTAATCAGTTCATTAGACTATGCATATATTTATGTTACTTTCTGTGTGTATCTTGTGGAGCTTTTCTCCCAAGGCCTCTTTTAAAAAAATGAGTTTTCCACCCAGTCAGATTTTCCCAGTTAACCAAAGTAATAACTCCATCTTCTTCTTCTTCTTCTTCTTCTTATTCTTATTCTTTCGGCTGCTCCCGTTAGGGGTCACCACAGCAGATCAACTGTTTCCATTTCCTCCTGTCCTCTGCATCTTGCTCTGTCACACCAACCACCTGCATATCCTCTCTCACCACATCCATAAACCTTATCTTAGGCCTTCCTCTTTTCCTGTTACCTGGCAGCTTCATCCTTGGCATCTTTTTCCCAATATACTCTGCATCCCTCCTCAGCACATGTCCAAACCAACGTAATCTTGCCTCTCTGGCTTTGTCTCCAAACCTTCCAATCTGGGCTGACCCCCTAATATACTTATTCCTAATCCTGTCCATCCTCATCACACCCAGTGCAAATCTTAACATCTTCAACTCTGCCACGTCAAGCTCTGATTCCTGCCTTTTTGTCAGTGCCACTGTCTCCAACCCATATAGCATAGCTGGTCTCACTACCCTCTTGTAGACCTTCCCTTTCACTCTTACTGGTACTCGTCTTTCACAAATTACTCCTGACACTCTTCTCCATCCACTCCATCTTGCCTGTAGTCTCTTCTTCACCTCTCTTGCACACTCACCATTACTCTGAACTGTTGATCCCAAATACTTAAACTCATTCACCTTTGCCACCTCTACTCCCTGCATCCTCACCATTCCTCTATCCTTCCTCTCATTCACACACATATATTCTGCCTTAGTCCTGCTGACCTTCATTCCTCTTCTCTCTAGAGCATATCTCCACCTCTCCAGGGTCTCCTCCACCTGTTCCCTACTCTCACTACAGATCACAATGTCATCTGCAAACATCATAGTCCACGGTGGACTCTTGCCTGATCTTGTCTGTCAACCTGTCCATCACCATTGCAAATAAGAAAGGGCTCAGAGCTGATCCTTGATGTAATCCCACCTCCACCTTAAACGCATCCGTCACTCCCACCGCAGACCTCACCGCTGTCACACTACCCTCGTACATATGTTGTACCACTCTTACATACTTCTCTGACACTCCCGACTTCCTCATACAATACCACAACTCCTCTCTAGGCACCCTGTTATATGCTTTCTCTAAATCCACAAAGACACAATGCAACTCCTTCTGATCTTCTCTGTACTTCTCTATCAACACTCTCAGAGCAAACATCACATCTGTAGTGCTCTTTCCTGGCATGAAACCATACTGCTGATCACTAATCATCACCTCCCTTCTTAACCTAGCTTCCACTACTCTTTCCCATAACTTCATGCTGTGACTGATCAGTTTAATCCTTCTGTAGTTACTACAGCTCTGCACATCACCCTTATTCTTAAAAATCGGTACCAAAACACTTTTTCTCCATTCCTCAGGCATCCTCTTACTTTCCAAGATTTCATTAAACAATCTAGTTAAAAACTCCACTGCCATTTCACCTAAACACCTCCATGCTTCCACAGGTATGTCATCTGGACCAACAGCCTTTCCGTTCTTCATCCTCTTCATAGCTATCCTTACTTCCTCCTTTCTAATCCACTGCACTTCATGATTCACTATCCGCACATCATCCAACCTTCTCTCCCTCTCATTCTCTTCATTCATCAACCCCTCAAAGTACTCTTTCCATCTGCTCAACACACTCTCCTCACTTGTGAGTATGTTTCCCTCATTATCCTTTATCACCCTTACCTGCTGCACATCTTTACTAGCTCTGTCCCTCTGTCTAGCCAATCGGTACAGGTCCTTTTCTCCCTCCTTAGTGTCCAACCTTTTATACAACTCTTCATACGCCTTATCTTTAGCCTTCGCCACCTCTCTCTTTGCCATGCACCTCATCTCGTTATACTCTTGTCTACTTTCTTCATCTCTTTGACAATCCCACTTCTTCTTCGCCAACCTCTTTCTCTGTATACTCTCCTGTACTTCTTCATTCCACCACCAGGTCTCCTTGTCCTCCTTCATCTTTTCAGATGTCACACTAAGCACCTTTCTAGCCATCTCTCTTACTAGCTCTGCTGTAGTTACCCAGCTATTCGGTAACTCTTCACTGCCACCCAGTGCCTGTCTTAACTCTTCCCTGAACATCACCTCACAATTACCCTTTTTCAATTTCCACCATTTGATCCTTGGTGCTGCCCTCACACTCATCCTCCTCTTCTTGATCACCAGTGTCATTCTACAAACCACCAATTTATGCTGCCTAACTACACTTTCCCCTGCCACCACCTTACAGTCTCCAATCTCCTTCAGATTGGCCCTTCTACATAAGATATAATCCACCTGTGTGTATCTTTCTCCACTCATGTATGTCACCCTATCCTCCTCCCTTTTGTTAAAAATATGTATTCTTCACAGCCATGTCCATCCTTTTTGCAAAATCCACTACCATCTGACCTTCTGCATTCCTTTGCTTAACACCATACCTACCCATCACTTCCTCGTCCCCTCTGTTCCCTTCACCAACATGCCCATTGAAATCTGCTTCAATCACCAGTCTCTCACCCTTGGGTACAGTCATCACCACTTCATCCAACTCACTCCAAAATTTTTCTTTCTCATCCATCGCACATCCAACTTGTGGAGCATATGCACTAACAACATTCATCATTACACCATTAATTTCCAGCTTCATAAACATCACTCTATCCAACACTCTTTTCACCTCCAAAACACTCTTAGCATACTCTTCCTTCAGGATAATGCCTACGCCATTTCTCCTCCCATCCACACCATGATAAAACAATTTGAAACTGCCTCCGATACAACTAGCCTTGCTCCTTTCCATCTGGTCTCTTGCACACACAATATACCAACCGCCCTTCGGTTCATCATACCAGCTATCTCTCTCCCTATACCAGTCATACTGCCAACATTCAAAGTTCTGACCCTCACTACCACAGTCCTAGCCCTTACCTGCCTTCGGGCATGCCTTCCACCTCTTCTCCTCCTTCGGCCAACAGTAGCCCAATTTCTGCCAGCATCCTGTTGGCCAACAGTACTGGTGGTGGTCATTGTTAACCCAGGCCTCGACCGATCCAGTATGAGTTTCTGTACAGTTTTCTGCATGTGTGATGTGGCACAATTTTATGCCGGATGCCCTTCCTGATGCAACCCTCCCCATTTATCTGGGCTTGGGACTGGCACAAAGAAATGCACTGGCTTGTGCATCCCCAGTGGCTGGGTTAAATAAATAAAATAAAATCTATCCTATGTTGTGTTAAATTTTACATGGCTACATGGCATACATTCTCTTTAAGTCAGAGTAAACTGAAGGATTAGTTGTAACATGTGCTGCACAGCTCTTTTGTGATATCTGTTAATTAGGGGCCATAGCGGTGGTGGTGCTCCGGTAGCATTGTCGCCTCACAGTAAGACGCTGTCCAGTTCGTTTCTCAGCTAGAGCATCTTCTGCATGGAGACATGCGTGAATGGGCGTACCTTTGTTGAAGGTTGTGCATCAGGGCTGGTAATTCGCATGTAAAAATCAACTACCAATCATTAGCGGACCGGAGTTCCGCTGTGGCGACCCCTAACCAGGAAAAGCTGAAAGACACAACAAAAACAGACAACTATATCATCATTAAACAGTAATTTGTATATCTGGATGCTGTATAGAGTGAGGCAGTAATAAGTTAAACTAGGAAAGGACATAGTAGGAGGAAATACTAATGTTTAATAGTGACCTGAAAGGATGCATCCCTTAGACTGCTTATATACACTTATACAGCTGTTTGACTCTCACAATACTGACTCAATTCAGATAGGAGTTTATCCAGACAGACTGAGTTTATTACCTTCACAAGGTCTACAAGTGTTACACCTCTCAGGTTATACTTAAGCATTAAGGGGCTGTAAATGAGCTGTTTCCTGTGGTTCAGTTGTCCAGGGTTTTATTCCCTCGTTGTCAATTGCCTGACTGTGTGGGACTCTTAGCAAATCACTTAACTACATTCTGTAATAAAAATGATGTGTTTGTTAATGAAACCATATTGATAGTAAATAGGCATATGCTTTAATGTGAGACTTTAGCAGACATGTTGCTGCATGTTATAGTAGTATGGTTGCTGGAAGGAGCAATGAGATATTTATGCTGGCTGCCACATTTGTTTTAAAGGCTCAAATAGAAACTGTTTTCTTTCCTTCAAGATAAAGTGTCTGAATTTAGAGAGGCACTAATGATGTGCCTTATGGTTGCACACGTAATGAAAGTATTGTAGGCATCTAAGCTTTTTAGTAAACAGGCCATTGGAACCTAATTGACCAGAACATGAGAATTCTAAAACTAGTTGTTACTGGCAGATAAAGATGCTTTGCTAATGTGGATGTCAGAAAAGAAGCAAAACCTAGCTTAAACTGATTTTCTGCATAGTTTCATTGTTATTTTGAGAGACTAAGCTAAAATATTTTGAAAATAAATTGCTACTATTATGAGATTTGTGTTGTGTTGTATTAAAATTGTATTTTTTTTGCTTTTTTCTGCTTACTATATGCTTAATTTCTTTCCAATATTAGGATCTGTACTCTGTCCCAAAACAACAAATTGGCCTTGCTTCTCATATGATGTTTTGATATTATTTGCCATATTTTCCATTTTGAGCTATATTTTTTCTGTGTGCTTTCTCTCAATACCTTCCATTTAAAGTGTTCACATTTTCCTGTAAGCCCATTTGTTAAATTTGGGTAAGTGTCAATTGCAATTATAATCACATAGACAGCAATGATGGGGTTTCCTGTTCGCGACTTAACTCCTGCCATGATGGGAATATGTGATTCACATTACTGCTGTGATCGTTAGGACCTACCTGTGTGAGCACTTGTTTCTATGCAGCCATGATGAGGGCTACCCATGAAGAAGATTAGTAAGCTGCAAACACAACAGAGTCTCTTTGGTGCCTGCAGCTTCTCCTTCAAAGGACTCTGTGGCACTTCACAGCCCAGACAACTCTCCCCCCTTATAGGATATCTATCTGGCAGTTAGCTCAGAAGATTAAGGACCTATTAAGGATCTGTTTTCTGTGGTCCAGTGGCCAGGATTTGATTCCCAAAGCCTTTATTGACTAACTGTGTAACACTTAACCAGACAGCTTCTTGGCTGAGTCCGAAAATGGTTCATGGAGTTCAGTGCACTACCTCATTAAATAAATAATAAAAAAAAAGAAATACAAATAAAATGTCTCATGTTTCTCAACCCAGCTCAAACACACATCTGAGCTGCTAGTCAAATACTGGCCGGATGGGCCATAGTCGTGGGCATTAAACATACAGAAAACACATAGAAAAAATGAAGGGCTCAAATGAAAATGGTTAGTGTTGTTCGCAGGCAGCTTGGTTAATATTGCTTTTGTACGTATGCCATGGTGCTTTCAGCACTTTTTCAGCCTAATAACATATTATACTCACATGATTATATCCTGTTGACAATGAATTACATTACGTTTTTCTGTCTTCTTGCACACTGTTCCTTTGTACTCCGTACAATAAGTATTATCTTTCCAAACATCTTTTGAAAAAAAAAAACAATAGTTAAATTCCAATGAGTATGTTTTTTAAATATATAAAGCACAGTGAAAGGAGTTAATGTAAAATACATTTTTTTATCACAATGATAAGAATGGAAGCAGCACATAAAAATCTTACATAAAAGATCATACAAGTCAGAAATTGAGAGGAATTCAAGAATGTCCAGAAAAGATATAAGGCTTTCTGAGATCTGTATTAGAGGAAATCAAGTAAAGCTTTGCTTGAAATAACAAATTAGCAATTACTTAATATAACATATAGACTGATATGGTCAAACCATATTCTGCCATTCTGACTCATACTGTTTTATATATATTCACTCAGAAAGAGCAACAGAAAAACAAAACGTTCTCAGGGTGACAATACCAAAGAGAAAATTGCCTGGTCATGTTTTTAATCAATGTAGCTTTTATGGTGATGTTGAGTGTGACTCTTTCTACTGTAATGATAAGTATTTAAACAGAGATGAAATATGAACCCTTGCATTAATAACCATATATTGGTTTGACAGTACAGACTGTGAAATATACCTCCCCATTTCAGACTGCAGCAGAAACATCATTAAAATGAATGGCAGATATGTATAGCCACACAGGAAATTAATGCAAATGGGGTGAGATTAGCATAAAAATATTGAGTGGCTGTATTTAAGTTTGATCTGACAATGCAATAAATATAGTGAATCTTTCTTATGAATAAAAAGTATGTCTTTTTTTAAGAGGCATGAAAAATATAGACGCAGAGCTAAAACTACATGATTAAGCTCTACTGCCACAAATACTGATGTGTTTACTTCATCGTTTACTAACATTGTCAATTTTTCAGGGAACAAAACATATCTGTCAATGTGCAATGCATGTTTTTTTTATATATTTGAGTCACTTTTCACTAAAGCTTATTGTTATCAACTGAAAATATCTGTGCTTGAAAGACAGCTTCCTCTAAACATTGGTTGTTATATGCCTTTTTGTTGTTGGCATGAATAAATTAATTTTGAAGTGGAACTTTAATTACTTTGGCAAGCATGTCATCATGCTTTAACTGACAGGCATGAATCCCAGGAAAAAGAAAGTCTGCACAAAAATCAGTTGAACTCCTTTAGTGCACACAGTTTATGCATACAATGAAAATGTTTAATGCTAGTATAGCAAGAGTGTGTAATCTTCCCAGCATTTCAAAAAAGGCCTTGGATTCATTTATAAGCCCTTTGTGGCACTAGAAACTGAGACAAGTGTCAAGTATTTTATTGATTACTTGGCTGGCAAGGATATGATATGCATGCAGATGAAAAACGCAGTTCTGAATTGCAAATGCAGTTCAATCTGCTTATCTTTTTGTCTGGTAAAATATATCCTGTAGTAAATGTACATTTTAAAACAATGCATTCATAAATAGTTATTAAGTAATACGTTCACGAGCAAAATGCTTTAAGCATAAAATGTGTTTTATTATTCTAAAATAATTTGTTTTACATTATGCAAAAAAAAAATCATTATTTTATTATATCACTACAAATTGCTTTAAGGAACAAACTATGAGCTACAAGGTATTTGAATGGTATCACTTAGATTATGACTAGAGGTTATAAAAATCAAATCCAGCTTAAGAAAATGACAATGAGTTATTAAGTAGTTGACTAGCATTAGGTTGCGGATGTAGGTTATAAAATAATCAATTTTGACACAATAATAATATTACATAATGCAGGGATTATAAAAAAAAATGATGTACACAGTCTCTACTACCAAGAAAAAGCAGGCACAAATTTATTTTCAGAAACCTGGTTCAGTTTTCCCAATACGTTGCTACTACTATTAAGTTGATATAATGGATACCATAACCATTATATTGATGAAAAAGGGGACATGAATCCCTCCTGTTTAATAGCTAAATTATTAGGTTTGGTATCACTTTACATAGTCTACTGATTAATGTTATAAAAGTCAACAATTCAGCAACAAAACATTAGCTGGCACCCAAATGAAAGTGTAAACTTAAGAAAACACAAACATCTAAACACAAAATGTCAGACACCATGAATTTCCTTTATTCCTTATTTGGATTGACCATTCGGACCCCCTGAAAATATAATAGAAAGGTTACCTGCAACATATGTCCATCCATAAGCATCTAAATTATGAATACAAAAGGCAGATTTTCTTCTGGATGTTTCTGTTGTAGCAGAGTTTATGATCATGTGATGCTTTAAGCACTATTTGAGTGATGGATTCATAGCATTCTTTATACACTGTGGAAGATGTTTGACTGAAACTGGTCTGTAAATTTTAATGAGTGCACATTAAACTTAAGCATATAAAAAATATATGGTCTACCTGATGCTTTGTGTTTGGACTTTTATAAAAGTCACGGGTTACAGTTTGAACAAGGAAATCTCTTTTATAATATATCAGTTGATTCCTTCTTTAAAGAGTACACCATTATTACTGGCAGCTTCAATCTTCGTGACATTAATTGCTGATTAGAGTATCTGCTAGTTAGAAATTTAACCCTTGATTGTAATTGTACAAGCACTGTTGGTGTATCCTTGCATTATAGGGAAAGTGAATCTACATTTTTTTTGTCTGTGAGTTGTTTAAACTGGTGGAGCTGCTTTCTGTTTATCTGCTCATTTTGTTTTCTGTTTTAAGAACTCTGCTTGGCCTGGTATTTTTTGGTCTATGTGGCATAGAGACACTTAAATTACCTAGGCTGCACATTTCCCATGTTTTACTTTGCATTGATTAATTTGTTGTTTTGAGTGACACTTATATACAGAATATACATAGAATTTCTGGGTCTTTGTCGTTTCTGATATGACTCAAGACCCACAAAAACTACTGGTATCAACCCATTGACATTGGTTACATCTGTTACATGGTTTTGTGCCCTTATATTCCACTGTAGTTTCCTCTATGTCCTTTGTATAACAAAGGAACCTCTTCAAGTTGATACCAGTAATACATTTACATACCTGGATATTGGGAGAGAGTTTAAATTTGAAGTGACAGCTAATTGTAACACCAAAAACATTGTATATCTGGCTGTGTGCAACCAGTCTTTTAGTTTCTATGTGGGGAAGATGAATAGGGAACTTGATTTAGAATAAGAGAACATCTATTGAACATTAGAAAGTTAGATACAACTGATGCTTTGGCGAAGCATGCCTCTGTTGAGGGATCCCAACACACATTTAGGTTTTGGTCATGGAGAATGTGAGGGAGAATGAAAGGGGAGGTGATATAATTAACAAGACAGAAACATCAGAAACAAGATGAATAATCAGAATGCAGGAAGATAGGGCACAGGCTTGAATGATAGAATTCCTATTAAGCCCATCCTTAGAAATAGGACACTTTGTAGGTAGCAGTAGGAATTTGAGTGGAAGGAGAGGTTTTAATGACATCATACACAAGTATTTATTTATGTTACCATCATCGAACAGTGGAGAAATTGTTTTATATATATATATATATATATATATATATTTTTTTTTTAATGTACACACACACACACATATATATATATATATATATATATATATATATATATATATATATATATCTTTATATATATATATATATATATATATATATATATATATATATATATATATGGGTCTACTTCATTTGATCGATAGACCATTTGATTTAAACCCATTTGATCGGAATTTCATTTGATCGAAAACCAGTATTCAAGGCATAAAACTGGGATTTGTCCCCCTCCCCAATGTCGTGCGACCCTGGAGTTTGTATATATAATTAAAGGGGTGTGGGGGGTGCAGCCCTCCACATTGGGGGGGTGGGGGTGAAGTCCCCCTCCTAGTGTCCATTAAAAGAAGAAAATAAAACAAAAAGTAGAGATTTTAAACAAACATTGATGGGGGGCTTTGCCCCCCACACATGTCAATGTGGGGGGCTTGCCCCCCATACCCCCCTACCTATATATACCAACTCCAGGGTCGCACGACATTGGGGAGGGGGACTAATCCCAGTTATTTGCCTTGCATACTGGTTTTCAATCAAATGAAATTTTGATCAGATGAGTTTAGGTTAAATGATCTTTTGATCAAATGAAGTAGAGCCATATATATATATATATATATATATATATATATATATATATATATATATATATTTTTTTTTTTATATGTGTTTTTCATATGTGCCTTTCTTATGGTCTTAAGATAGATGTTTTATTCAGTTTTTATATGTGTATGTTTTTTATATATGCATGTTTATTCAAGGGTGTTATATTTTTGCTTAGATATGCTACATTTCCTGATTATTGTTTAATTAACCCTTTAATTAGGTGAATGCTGTGATAGGTTAATTTGTATTGGTTCTAATATATAACGGCTATGTGCTGCTTGGATTCCTTAAAGGTCTTAAGAAGTGGGAGTTGCTGCCCATGAAAGCGCTTACTGAATAAAGAATTGGTTATATTTTACTTCAAGTGATTTTAGTCTTCCTTGCCTGTTGGTTGGATCCATGGATGCAGTTGTGTTTTTTAATTCTCTTGAGTTTTATTTTCTAGGATCCATTTGCTCTAGCTTTAACCTTTCTGGTGACTTTACACTTTTGTAAGCTGTTTAAAGTACACTACTGTATCAGTAACTTTAAGTTTGCTTATGTCAGTATTTCACTTTAGACACTCTTACTGTATTTTTTTGTTAGGAGGACTGGGGTTATTCACTTATAGAGAGGTGTTTACCTGGTTTATCTGACTTTGGAAGCACATAAAAGGGTTTTAATTGTAGTTGTTTAATTAGCCATATGGCTCAGTAGTCAAATTTCTGAATTTCCAGTGCTGGTATAAATTCAGCATATTTGCTGGAGCTGTGCCTGAGCCCTGCATGGATGCAAACATCTGGAAACATTGCTTATTTTCATTATACTATGAACATTTTCTGTGCTAGTTACCTTATTATACCACTTTTTTCAGTTGAAGTTATGACTTTAAAGGAAGTTTTTTGCTGTGACATGATCTTAAAGCTGGTCACATGATTTAGAAAGTTTGTCACATGATTTTTTAAGTATTTAAAGAGTGTGGTTTCAGTTCACTTCATCTGAAGACATTTTATTATAAAATAAAACAAAAGTGCTAACATTACATTTCAAGGCGTTTGAGCTGGATTTGTTAGAATCTCTGTGGCCCTGAGTGTGTGTTTCTATTAGTTTTTCTCCTGGTTTAGTTTGGTTCTAATATGCTATAGCTGCAGGAGGGTTGACAAATTCCCAGCTGTTTCTTTCAGAACTGGATGATTTTTCTTTGCAACTTTCTGTAGGGGACCTCATCCTACTAGTTCAACGACTGAGCAAGTTAAAGGTATTTCAGCTTCCTTTCCCCTCCAGTTGGTGAAGCAGTGTGACAGAGCTGATGATTCCCGTTGTGGTTTTCTTTCAACTCCACAGCTTTTGTGACCAAGAGATAAAATAGCAGGAAAGGATCCTGTTGATAATGAGACTATCAGAGCCAACAGTACTGGCGATATCCCAGTATTACATGACTGGCTTCATGGTGATTTCCAGTTTCATCAAGGGCAAACCACTACTCCTACTTCTGCTTCTTACATCATGGAGCACCTGAATGAATTTGACTATGAACTTATCAAATACAAGAAACTACAACTAGAGAATGCATTTCTAGCTGAATGTATCAAGGAACATCGAGTACCAAAAGGTCTGTGCTCCTGGCACTACCCAGCAGAACTTATAATAGATTCACCGTTGCATTTGGAATTATAAAAGTAATTTGATCAACATGGATGTGAATACAAGTAGGTACTTATACATTTTAACAATAAGTTAATAAAGAAACTAGCGGGTATATTAATGTATCAAATGATTTAATCACTCTTCATTTGACTTTTGAACAGCATAAATTTGATTATGTTAGGATCTTTAAAAGTACTGATGAGGAATTGCAAAATATAAAAAAAATAGAAAAGTAAAAAAAAATGGAGAAATACAGGCTAGCCTACCTCAATCATACAGCATATCCTGACCCCCCACTCCCTCTGTTTTTCAGGCATGGGGTCATAGATTTGGACCCATCAAAACACCCCTACTGATTTTCCTCCACTTATACCCATAGAGGGTACTTCTTCTATGAACAATCAACATAGTGAAGATATTAATACTGAGAATCTCCCTTTGGACCCCCTTTACCTCACCGTTCAGCGAGAATACAGGCGAGGGAGCATAACAATTACTGGAATCAGCATTTCTAGACAAAACCACCTAAAAGGGTCAGACACAGTGACAGAACCAGAAATTCAAAAACAATAATGAGAAGTAACTTTTGAGAACTCCCTTTTGTGTTCAAATGGTTCACAGTGTGTATTAATTACCAACAGTAAAGGGGATTTTACAATATACAATTATACTCCTTACTGTATAGGTTCAGAATGTGTGGATTCATTTGAATGTGGACTGCCTTTTGTTCCCACTGAACATACTTCTTCTTCTTTCAGCTTTTTCCCAGTTAGGGGTCGCCACAGCGGATCACCTGTCCGCTCATCATACTAATGTGGCAAAATTCATAATGAATTTTAAACATATATAAGAAAGCTGAACCTGAATATTTTTTTGAGACCCCTACCAATATTCCAAATGGCCTTAAAACATGTAACACTTTCAATCCTCTAGTTCATCCTACAAGTCAATGTTTTGAAAAAAAAATTGTGAACTGGATTTTCAAACACTATTGAAAAATAATAAACAGAATTCAAGTATTAATGACAATTTTCTACCTGGTGAGAAAAATCTTTTAAAAGAAATGGATGGCCAAAATCTGAGGTTTATGAAAGCAGATAAAGGTGGAGGCCTGGTGATAATGGAGGCACATAATTACAAACAAAAAATACCTGACATGTTTTCAGGAGCTTCCTACAGTAAAATGTCACTAAACAAATTAAACACAGCATACAAAAGGGTGAGAGATGCACTTAATTTATTCATTGACAAGCAAGTCAATCTAAATGAATATAGTTACTTGAGTTCTATGGCACCTACTATACCTTCAGTCTTATATTAAAAAAACACCAATGGGACCAAATGTGGATGCCAGAGGTTTGATAACGTATCCATGTGCCAAATTCCTTGATGAAAAATTAAAACATTTGGTTAGCCATGAAAAACATATTTGTAAAGATTCTTGGGATTTCTTGGGGAAAATAAACTAACTTGACTTTAATGAAAATAATTTACTCATTACTATTAAGTCAAGGACTTGTATACTGTTATCCTTCATGAGCAACATATTGAATGGTTTTTCAGAATATTTAACATTGAAGGGTGTAAGTTAGGACAATGTAAACATCTTTGAAACTTTTATTGAACACCAACGCAAGGAGGAAAAGCTGATAAAAAACAAATAAAACCAAAAACCAGCTTCAGGGAAAAGCCAATAAATATCCAAACAATACCAAGTGGTAATAGTACAAAGCACGCCTGAGTGTAAAAATCCTTCCTTTATTAACATATACAAATCCAGCAGTTCAACACGTTTTCGTTGCTAAATGCAACTTCTTCAGATAAAACAAGAGACTTAATGCATGGTTTATATACATGAATAATCAGCCATCTGTTGTATCTATAAACAAATTAAAGCAACAAGCCCTAAAAATTCTGTATACAAAACAGTATGACAATCTATAAATATTAAAATAACTTGTGTTGTCACCAATATATAAATAAATATAAAAAAGTATACATGTATTATATAGATCATACAATAATACCAGGATTTAGTAAAATCAAAAAATTCCCTAAAAAATATCAAATATATAAATAGGAACTACTGTGGAAAGTAAAATATATATTGTAATATGTTTGTTTAGGCTGAACTGGCCTTTAGTTTTAAAATAGGCTTGATGGATATATAATCGTTCAAGCCTGTTTTTTTGTTGGATTCCAGGGAGATTTGCCAGTAAGTCTCCCTTTGCTCCAACCTTGCCTGCCATGGTCCTCCCCTAGGGTCCTTGTATATGCTTTCCAAAACAAAGAAATTGTGTTGAAAAATAATTATATAATATTTGAACATGAGCGCTATCACCAACATACAGGTATAGCAATGGGTTCTGCATGTGGTGGGATATTTGCTAATATAATAATGACAACATGGGAAAATAATTTTGTGTTTAATTTAGAATTTATGAAATATTGTATGTTGTATATGCATTTTTTTGGATGACATTTTTATTGTATGGAATGATTTAACAAGTTTTTTGATTATATTAATACGACCACCAATTTTGTAAAGTTTCCTTTTGAGGCCAGTACATCCAGTATTGCATACTTAGATATACTTTTATCTAAAGATAATGAGAGAGCTGAATTTTTCTGCCCATATATACGAAAAACCCACATTCTCTAACACCTACTTAAACTACTCAAGCTCACCCTCCCTACCAAAAACATGCAGTATTCAAGGGTCAATTCGAAGGGCAGCATGGATGGTGCCAGGGTTTGACAACTTTTTAGATGAATGTGAGACAATAAAGGACATGCTTCTGGCTAGAGGTTACCTTCATGGTATGGTAAACCAACTAATGTATGAAGTGCTAAACAAAAGAGAAAGTTTTTTTAACCCAATTTAAAGTTATTTTGAAAGACCAAGATGCATAATTGATGTATCATAGGTTCATAAGTTCATAGTTGGTTACTGGGCTATTGACCCGAAGGTATTTATAAGCCTCGCCATGTGTACCCAATATAATGCTAGAGAAACCAATATAAAAGATCTTAGCTAGACTTGAGATCTGCGTTAGCAATGACTGCCCGTATCTAAGAGGGTCACAGGTAAAATCCCTTGCAGGAATTTACAGTTTCCCATCCAGTCTACACTTAAACAGGATCATAGAGGGGCTCTGTTTGATGTGAATTTGTAACCTACTCCAGAGGAGCAACAAACTCTGAAAGACATATCTGTCTCTCCAGCAAGTCCTATTTATGTTGCAGGCCAGGTAAAGGTCACTGGAGCAAATGACCCTTCTTCCATTTGATTTTTGACCCCATTTTAGCTTTGGGGCCTTTCCAGCTGCTGCAGGTGTCGGTCAGATACATTCCGAAGGGCATTGTACTCAATCATAGGTCTAATGAGTGATGAGTACAGGGCGATGACCTCCTTGATCTAGATGTGAATCCTTCATGATCAGGTGGGCAATGTAGAAGGTTTTCCTAACTTAGCAACATGAGTGTCACGAAGGCTACTGTCAACCTGGGTCCCCAGATCCCTGATGACTTCTTCTGTCTCAGTGGATTGCCACCTATATGGTAGCTAGGGTAACCTTGTTTCGAAGGTATGACTATGCATTTCTTGGCATTTAACTTAGGCCATGGCTCTGGCACCAGTTATCCATTTCTGTGAGGCCCTTCTGAAGGATATCTGTGTCAGATGTTTTTGACTATGGCCAGTTTGCAGTCATCTGCAAACTTTGTCAGCCATAACCCTCCTGTGTTTGCTTGTACTTCAGAAAAGTAGATGCAAAGAGTGTGGGACACCACTTGTGACAGGCTTTGAGTCTGACATGGCTCCAGCAACTCTGACCCTGTGGGTTCTGTCACTTAGCCAGTTTGCAACCCATCTTGTGATGTATGGGTTTACATTCAAGCTGATGAGTTTTTCGATGATACCTGAGTGGGTATTGTGTGAAGGCCTTTGCCAGGTCAAGGTAGGCTGTATGGACTGCCTTTCCTCATCAATGGCCTTGGTGACTGTCTCAAAAGTCAACCAAGTTTAAAAGGCATGATCCGCCCTTGACAAAGCCAAACTGGGTTGGATCCAAAGTCTGCAAGTTCCCTATGTCTTTATTTATGAGTTCCATTATGATCCTCTCCATGGCTTTGCAGATAAGGCTTGTCAAGCTAATGGGGCGGTAATTTCCAGGGTCGTGGAGGCACCGCCTTGTGAAGTGGGACCACAGTGCCGCGCCACTCCTTGGGCACGTATCCTGAGGTGAGGCTAAATTAAACAGCTGTCCTAACTGGGGTTTAATTCTCATTGAGTTCTGGAGCACACAGCCGGACACCATCCGTCCCATGGATGCTGTGTTTTTGCTTTGGAGAGGCAGTTCTCACCTGGGCGTTGGAGATGTTTGGGGGCTACAATCCTCTGGTATAGATATCTCTCCTTTGGGGAGGGAGAAGTTTGCACTGAACCTGTCAGCCAGTATGTTGGCAATGTGTGTAGGTTCAGTAATCTTCACATCATTTTGAACTAATTCTGAGCATATCTGGGAGTTTCCTCCTAGGTTTCTAACATAGCTAAAGAAGGCCTTATGATTGTCTTTTGAGTCCTTGGCGATTTTTCTCTCAAAATTTGCCTTGGATGATTTTATGAGAGCTCTTAGTTTTTACTTATAATGATCAAAGGTGTCTTACCTTTCAAGGATTTTGCTCTATCTTGTAGTAGCTTCCTCCTTTTGTTGTAGAGCTTGTTTATGGCTGGGGTCCACCAGACTGGACGCTTGCCTTTGGTACAAAGAGTCTTAGTTTTGTTTGGGATTGCCTGATCCATGCAGTCCTGTAGGTGCTGGTAGAAGGCATTTGTAAGTGATTCAGCGGTTTGAGTAATGTTTACCACTGGCTCAGGGGCCTTAAAGGAGACCACACTAGTTTTTAGAAGTGTGAAGTCGGCTTTTGAGAAGTTTTTCACTGTGGTCTTTTTATTTCAGGTGGGGCGGGATGAGGACCTCCAGCGAGATTAGTTTATGATCTGATCTCACCAGTGAGGGGTATACTTCCAGTGTTGAACATTGTGATCCCATGTTCGTGATGATGAGATCAAGTATGTTTTCTCCTCTTGTGGGGATGGTGACTAGTTGTTCCATGGCATTTGAGTTTATGAACTCCAGGAACCTTTGGGCTAGAGTGTTTGGGCTTGAGTAGTGTTCCCAGTCTATATTAGGGTAGTTGAAGTCACCTAGTATGATGGTGTTTGGAGATACATTTATCCTCCATTGTTTTCAGGAAGGCCATGTGAGGTTCCTGAGTTTGAGAGGGTGGCCTGTAACATGCTACAAATTGCAGAGCAGTATTATAGTATCTTGTTAATATGTTGCTGGTACCGATAGTTCTTGTAAAAATTATTTTTGATTGCTATCTGAGTATATTGTAATATGTTTGTTTAGGCTGAACTGGCCTTTAGTTTTAAAATAGGCTTGATGGATATATAATCGTTCAAGCCTGTTTTTGTTGATTCCAGGGAGATTTGCCAGTAAGTCTCCCTTTGCTCCAACCTTGCCTGCCATGGTCCTCCTAGGGTCCTTGTATAAGCTTTCCAAAACAAAGAAATTGTGTTGAAAAATAATTATATAATATTTGAACATGAGCCTATCACCAACATACAGGTATAGCAATGGGTTCTGCATGTGGTGGGATATTTGCTAATATAATAATGACAACATGGGAAAATAATTTTGTGTTTAATTTAGAATTTATGAAATATTGTATGTTGTATATGCATTTTTTTGGATGACATTTTATTGTATGGAATGATTTAACAAGTTTTTTGATTATATTAATACGACCACCAATTTTGTAAAGTTTCCTTTTGAGGCCAGTACATCCAGTATTGCATACTTAGATATACTTTTATCTAAAGATAATGAGAGAGCTGAATTTTTCTGCCCATATATACGAAAAACCCACATTCTCTAACACCTACTTAAACTACTCAAGCTCACCCTCCCTACCAAAAACATGCAGTATTCAAGGGTCAATTCGAAGGGCAGCATGGATGGTGCCAGGGTTTGACAACTTTTTAGATGAATGTGAGACAATAAAGGACATGCTTCTGGCTAGAGGTTACCTTCATGGTATGGTAAACCAACTAATGTATGAAGTGCTAAACAAAAGAGAAAGTTTTTTTAACCCAATTTAAAGTTATTTTGAAAGACCAAGATGCATAATTGATGTATCATAGGTTCATAAGTTCATAGTTGGTTACTGGGCTATTGACCCGAAGGTATTTATAAGCCTCGCCATGTGTACCCAATATAATGCTAGAGAAACCAATATAAAAGATCTTAGCTAGACTTGAGATTCATGCTAGCAATGACTGCCCGTATCTAAGAGGGTCACAGGTAAAATCCCTTGCAGGAATTTACAGTTTCCCATCCAGTCTACACTTAAACAGGATCATAGAGGGGCTCTGTTTGATGTGAATTTGTAACCTACTCCAGAGGAGCAACAAACTCTGAAAGACATATCTGTCTCTCCAGCAAGTCCTATTTATGTTGCAGGCCAGGTAAAGGTCACTGGAGCAAATGACCCTTCTTCCATTTGATTTATAAATGTGCAACATTTCCATTAGGTTTGGATCCAAGATTATTCTGTAGGCCAGGCTTAAGTCTCCTCTAAGTAGTCTGCATGCTAGTGACTTCAGTCTTTCCATGTATGCCATGTGCTGGAGACCCAAAATTTTCTTGGTTAGAAATCTCTGAGATCTCTCAAGTTGCTGCAAGTGCCTGGTAAGGTACATACCAAAGGGAGCATCGTACTCAATTGTTGGCCCAGTGAGGGTCGAGTACAGGGTAGTTATGACCTCTTTCTCTCTTGAGGCAATGCCTTTGCTAATGAGGTGTGCAACATAGAATACCTTCCTTACCATAGTAGACACACGGTAGTCAAAGTTTAGTCTACTGTCAACTTGTGTTCCCAAGTCTTTCACTACTGAGTTGTTATTTAGTGAATTATTATTTATATGACAGTCTGCATGGATATCATTTTTACTGAAAAGGATGATAATGCATTTTTAGCACTAAGTTTGAGTCCATGGCTTTGACACCAATCACTGGTTTGTGTAAGTCCCTCTTGAAGTATATTGACATTGTTAGGGGATTCAATGATGGTAGCTAATTTGCAGTTGTCAGCAAACTTAGTCAGCAAAAGCTCCTCTGTTTTGGCCTGAACATCTGAGAAGTATATTCCAAGCAATGGGGGGGCCCAGTACTGACCCCTGTGGAACTCTACTGCTGACAAGTCTTCTGGATGAGGTAAATTCCCAAATTTGACTGAGTGTGATCTGTTAGTGAGGCAGTTAGCAACCCACTTGACAACATAAGGGTTAATATTCAACTGGGAGAGTTTATCAATGATGCCCGAATGTGGGATTGTGTCAAAGGCCTTGGCTATGTCAAGGTAGGCTGTTTGTACAGATTTGCCTTCATCTATGGCTCTGGTGATGTTTGCAAAAAAGTTAACCAGGTCAAGAATATTTAAGCCCCTTGTGGAGATGCATACCATTTGTTCCAAGGCATTAGTCTTAAAGTCCAGAAAACTTTGAACAAGTATGTGGGTACTTGTGTAAGTTTCCCAGTCAATGGACAGAAAGTTAAAGTCGAGTGTTTGGTTTTAATTTGATTAACTCAAGTAGGTCCAAATAAGCAGCATGGGTATCTTGGTCCATTTAAGGAGGCCTGTAGATAACTATGACTTGAAGGGGGGTCTTACACACAGTTAGTTGAACTTGGAGAAACTTCATGGAGTTTTCCTTTCTAACCAGTCTAGAAGTGTATTTACCTTTGATAAAGATATATGCTCTTCCTTCTTTGGTTCTCACATGATCATTTTGTAGTCTGAAAATGTGGAGGGCATTGTACCCTTGCAAGGCCTGAGTACTGTCTATGGCCCTGAACCAAGTTTCTGTGACTGCACAGACATCAACATCCTCCAGGGAGAGGAGTGTTTCCATAGAGTGCAGTTTCAGATTTTTAAACGCCTAGCATTTAGCAGCATAACATTTAATTTATTTGTGAGTGATATTTTCACATTGGAAATTTTGTACTTGAGACCGTGCCTAAAAAAGGCTGTATGGTGGAGGCAAGTACCTTAGCCAGTAACCAAAAGGCTAGAGGTGGCAGCTGAAGACTATCTCTGGCAAAGCAGTGCAGTCTACCAACCATGTCATCCCAGGCTGACAGGAAATGGATCCCCTTTAGAACTACACCAGAAACTAAGCCAATTGTTAAAGTCAATAATTTTTGTTTATATTGTGGTATAATCCTAAGTGAGGGTAGAATGCTGCTCAAGGCTAGGGACATACCTGCCTGGGACACATATTCAGAGAACTCAGTCATGTCTCTCTTCATATAGTCCAGTGACGTATGTCTCAAATCATTCACAGCAACATGAACTGTGATAGAGTCATAATGGTACTTGTTGAGAGACTTGAGATCTGATGGATCCTGGCACCCAATAGACAGCTGACTGTAACATTCTCCTTCTCCTGCTTGGTAAGTGGAACATCTGTGTGCCTCACAATTAAGTCACCTATGACTAAAACATCTGGTTTAGATGTGCTTTGCCTTAGGGGCTTATTTGTTGAGACACTAGTACTTGTGTTTTTATGTGTCTTGAGTGCTGTAGGTGCCGTATTAGGTATAGCATGTTTGTGTTTGGTAGATATCTGGTGTTTAGGAAGGTTTCTTGTGAGTCCCTCTGCATATGATGGTTTATGTGATGAGAGCATAGTTTGTGTAGGAGGTGTTGTATGTGGGCTGACAACCTGTTCAGTGTTACTATTCTGTTCACGAGAGAGCAAGGATTCCAGAATCTGAGTGTAGATGGATCTCTCACAAATTGTACTTGGGTGGTGTAGGAGAAGAGGGTTGTCAGTGTACCTGAGGCAGTTGCTTACACTGGCTAAGGATACCCATGTCAATCAAGGTGGTAGGAGAAATGGAGGTAAAATGACCATTCATAATTCTAGGTTAAATCTTGTTTTCACAGTGGGTAGAGAAAATGGAAGGGTGTGGTATAAATTGGTGTTCTAAACAGGGTCTATATTAATGGGGGGTATATAAAGGGCCAATATTAACAATTGTGGATTATGGATAGAGTTTCTTGTAGACGATTTAAACCATAGAGATTTCAATATAAGCAAGTTCAATGAGCCACATTTTCTCATCGCGCAAATGTGAGGCTTTTATACCAGCAGGATAAAGGATTTTTCTAAAGTTAAACCTTCAGGCCAATCAGATAAAAACACTAAAACTATGGACCAGTAGTTCCCACCTTGGATTTGTTGAATTTAGCTCCTTACTCGCAATAGAGTGCAAAAAAAAAAATTCCCAATGTAAAAACATCCGGCTTTGAGCTCAAGTAGAAGTCTTCACTCAACAAATAAATCTCTACTACAAGTGTCCAAATACACTAATACAGCAGGGGACTGGCTATTTTCTCATTATGTAGCAACAAGTTGGAATTCACTACCTCACAGCATCAGAACCAACACAAATACCAACAATTCAAAAAGATTCTTAAAAATGATCTTAATGACACCTGGCTTTGCTCCTGTACTACTCCAGGCTAACTAGTTTTAATATCTTCTGGTCATACTTTTTCTTCTTCCCTGACCACCTCATAATTTATGCTCTCTCATGTCTGGATAATGTCTAACCTCATCTTTTTCTATCCAATTTCCCCCCTACAATCCTTTCCTCAGCTTACTTTGAGAAACTGCAATGTCTGCACTACAATAAGAAATTATATCAGATGATTGTATAATACAAATGTCAGCTATAATAGCATTGAATGCAACTTCTGGTATACTGTATGTCTTGTATTTATTTATTTATTTTTTTTTTGTATAATTTCTTGCATAAGTTTTTGTATAATCTCTGTATGTGGAGCCTTTCTTTGCAAAATAGATGGAATTTCTTTAACAAGTGCAGGCTGAAAAACAGTAATACATTCAAGAAAATAAATAAATGCAGCACAGAATTTTTAAATATCACTGAAATAGTTAGAGCAAGTGCAAAAAATATACTTATATCAGCTTTGTATTTCCAGATGGCTTTAGAAGCAATCCAAGCCAGGCAACAAGGAAGCTCTGAATGAGTGAGCCAAGTGATTTTATTTCTAATAATATTACCCCTTCTAGGAAACGTAATATCCCTTGATCTGTACATTATCCAGTACAAAATATAACCTTTACCAGGTCATTAATCACAAATTATAATGCTGACAGTGTGACTATTAGAAGCATTATTCTGAAGAACTGGGCCATTCTAAGGGAAGACAGACATATTATTATTGAGAAAGTGGGGGATACACTGCACACACATATATATAAAAGGCATTGTAATTTTAAAAACATAGTGGAAGATTTTAATAAACCACCCATGCATATGAGTAACAAAATCCACCGTATGTCTAAATGTGGATGTTATTCCATTTGCCCCCATATTTTGATGGGTGAATATGTTATTATAAAGAACTTTACATTCATCATACAAGGAGCATTCAACTGTTTAAAAGGAAGTGTAGTATACACTGCACTCTGTCAACACTGGCCTTTTTTGTGTATGCAAAACTGAATGAAAGTTCAAAGAAAAAAATTGCTGAACATATGTATGACATTAAGAAAATGAAAACAAATAATGCCTTGGCCAAATACTTAATGTAATGGCCAGACCATGTTTTTAAATTTGCAGTCATGGAAAAGGTGAACCCCAATGAACATGGTGGCCCCTAGCAACTTAAGCTGGAAGAACCTGAGTTATATTGGCAGCTCACACTTAATGTATATTCTTGGCCAGGGATTAATGACCAGATTTCTGTTAGCTGTCTTTTAAAACTAAGAGCTTTAGAAAGATGACATTTCTACCTTTTTTTAGCAAATAGACACTACTTAGTATCAATATTTATTTAATGATTGTTTGGTTTTACACAAAACTATTTACTTTTAGATTTGTAAAATATAGTTACGGGTATTTAGGTACTCGGCCTTTGTTATTTGTTTACTTTAACTTTTATTTTATTGAATATGTTGCCTTAATGTTGGATTTTTTCAGGGGGCCCAGCTTTCACAGGATTTTAAAGCTGATCATATGATTTACAAAAAATTTTTGGCTGCTACATGATTTTGCAGCTGGTCACATAACTTAAAACGTTTGCTACATGATTTTTAGCAGTTAAACAGTATAGTTTATGTGAAGAAGTTTTATTATAAAATAAAATGAAATCGCTAATATTACATTTCAAGTTGTTTGAGCTGGATTTCTCGGAATCTCTGTGGCCTTGCATGTATGTTTTATTAGTTTTTCTCCTGGTTTGGTTTGACCTTTTTATACCACCCAGGACAGTTGCTGCTCAGAGACCATCTGATTTGGCCCTGGACAGCATCACTGGTAGGGTTGGCTGCAGATTACATCAAGTCATTTTATTCATTTATTTATTTATTTATTTATTTATTTTATTTTACATTTGATAACTGGGAAAGTTCACTGGACAGAGGTCCTTTTTCAGTGGAGGCCTGGGGAGAAAAGTTCCACAAATAACATATTATTTCATTATAAAACATACATCAATAAAACATAATTGGAAAAAATAAACATTATTATGGTGGCTACAGTGGTGCAGCGGTTAGCGTTGCCACCTCACAGCAAGAGGTTCTCCGGTTTGATCCTCGGCTGGGGTGTCTTCTGTGTGGAGTCTGCATGTCCTCCCTGTGGTCGCGTGCTTTTCCTCCGGGTGCTCCAGTTTCCTCCCACACCCCAAAGACACAGTGTAGGTGGATTGTACACACTAAATTGGCCCTAGGTGTGAGCGTGTGCATGTGTGTGCCTTCTGTGGAAGGTTGGGTGCCGGGCTGGCAACTCAACACCGTAAAATTCCACTGCTAATCATGAGCAGACAGGTGATCCGCTGTGGCGACCCCTACCCAAGAAAAAGCCAAAAGAAGAAGAAGGAAAAAATAAACATTATTAGCTCTTGAATTGATATAGATACAGATAAATCAGGAAAAAACATTATAAAACAGAGTAGGACAATTTATAACGAAAAAGTCATAGGTCACAGCAGTAGATACAGCCACATATGGGTAGTAATTGTTTAAACAGATAGTAGTGATTACAATTTAAGAATGGTAGAACTAGCCTATACTGGTGCAGGTACATAGCCAGGTAGTATAGAGGTGAGTTCTTAGTGCTTTCTTAAACTGAGTGAGTGAAGAGATGGAAGATATGTGGTTTGGAAGTGAGTTCCATATTTTAGAAATGATGTTAGAGAGTAGTGACTCACCTGCTCTGTTACTGACTTTAGTTACTTCAAGAAGGAATTTATTATTGGAGCAAAGAGTTCTATTACTAGAGTAGGGATGTAGTAGGTTTTGCAGTGAAGGTGTTTTTCAGGTTGGTAAAGGATTTTATAAGCAAAAGTAAGTTAATTGTAGTGCAGGTGATGGGGAAGTTCTAGACAGTTAAGCTGCTTTAAAGATGAGCAGTGGTGTGATCTGTATGGGGCATCTGAGGCGAATCTAGCTATTTTGTTATAGCAGGAGTCTAGTTTAGCTAGGTCTGTCTTCCTGAGGTTAGTAAGAATAGGGGAAGCATAGAGAAGTATAGAGATCAGATGAGTGTGTGTTATGGTGGATTTTGTGGATTTGGTAAGATATTGCCTATTTCTGTAAAGGGTGCTTAGTTTTTTATGTACTTTTTTAATGGTCTGGGCAATATGCAGATCGAATCTCAATTTATTATCAGTCTCAACTCCAAGAAGTTTGGTGTGTGCTGTTGGAGAAATAACAGTGTTATTGTTGGATGAGATGATAAAGGTGTGGTCTGTGGAGGTGAATTGAGTAGGTTTAAAGAGAAGATGTTTGGTTTTAGAAGGGTTAAGAATAAGTTGAAGCTTGGTAAGGCATGATTCTACTGAGATAAATGGCTCATATGTAAGTATGTGGAGTTTGTGTAATGTGGAGTCATCTGCATGCTTTTTAACAGATGCGTAGAAGTAGAAGTGGGAAGATTATTAATATATATATAGAGAAAAGTAATGGGCCAGGTATTAACCCTTGGGGTATGCCAGGTGTGACTGGAAGAAGAGGTGAAAGCTCATGCTGCCATAAAACTGCTTGCTGCCTGCCAGTTAAATAATGTTGTAGTCAGGTGATGGAGGATTGACTAAGTCATAGAATACTATGATTAACCACATCAAAGGCTTTTGACAAGTCTAGAAAGGTAGCCGATACATATTTGCCATTGTTTCTGTAGAGGTTGACTGTATTGGTGAAGGACATTAGTGCTGTGGTGGCACTGTGAAAGTACGAAAAACATTTTGAGAGGTAGAGAGGAGTTTGTAGGTTTGCAAGTAGCCCATAATTTGGGTATGTATGCATCTCTCCTTAATTTTGGCTCTAGGGGATATAATAGCTATTGGTTGATAGTTTGTCATTTCTGTAGAATTATCTCCTTTATGAAGAGGGACAATATAAGATATTTTCCAGATTGCAGGGAAAAGGGATTCAGACAAAGATCTATTAATGAGAATTGTTATTGGGTATACTATGGCATCGACAGCAATATTTAGAACTTCAGCTGGTAATTTGTCTGATGCTAGTGTTGTGGGCTTAAGTCTTTTTAGCTATTTTCTTATTCTATTAGTAGAGACAGGTTGGAGGTTGGTGGTAGTTTGTCAGTTCTGTAGAATTACCTCCTTTATGAAGAGGGACAATATAGGATATTTTCCAGATTGCAGGGACAAGGGATTCAGACAAGGATCTATTAATGAGAATTGTTATTGGGTATACTATGGCATCGACAGCAATATTTAGAACTTCAGCTGGTAATTTGTCTGATGCTAGTGTTGTGGGCTTAAGTCGTTTTAGGCATTTTCTTATTCTATTAGTAGAGACAGGTTGGAAGTGAAATGTGTTGCAGGGTATTTGACAGGGCTCTGTAGGGGAGAGGTTGAACTGGTTGTTTTGCTGGTTAGATAGATCAAGAATGGTTTTAGTAAAGAATCTGTTGAATTGCTTAGCTATGCTCTCTGATGTGTCTACTGGAGTAGGGGAGGGAGTACCACTTTTACCAGGAAGAAAAATTTTATTAATGCTAGTCCAGAACTTTTGTGGGCTATTTTGATGATTTTTTTGAAGATTGTAGTAGTAGTCAATTTTATCAAGTTTCACTAGTTTCTTACATTTATTACTGAGTTCTAGTTAAGTTTGCTTAGTTTCCCGAGACCTGATTTTGTGCCAGTTTCTCTCAGTTTGTCTCTGGTTTTGAGGAGGGATCTAGTAGTCTTACTTAGCGATGGTGAGAGGTTAGCTTTGATTCTGATGGATCTAGGCAGGGTGAGTAGGTTCAGGATATTTAGAAGAGTAGAACTGCAGTGTTTAACAGCTTTATCTATGTCTAGATATTTTAATGTTGGCCATTTACAACATTTTGGTCATTTTACGTCCTTCATCCAGTTGCAAACACTCTCCACTCCTATCCTAAGTGCACATTAGGAACTGCAACCATGGATTGGCACCTTCCTACTATCTCTGCATTCAGCTTGGTGGACATGGGAATCCTGAGGAAATGTAATAATTGCCTTATGTACACTTCCTACCACTTAATCCTCAAACAGACAAATACAGTATGTAAGAGATGTAGTTATACATTGGCAGTGGAGGCTAGATTGTCACATACAGACATAAAAAGCAACAACCAGGTTGTCAGTGACTCACAAACATCACTCATGGCATCGGCAATGGACCATACACATAGACCTACATATGCGGAGGTGGTCACATGTAACCTACCCATACCTCAAAGGACCCTCAGGTGCAGTCCTCAGAAACTCTGCATGCACACAAACAAGGCAATTCCCATCACAACACATAAAGCCATATCTCACTGTGCTTCAACTACCAAGCCAATAAAGCAAAACACCACAGATACCAAAAGGAGCAACCACTATGGTGCTTCTTCCCCCAAATCAGCAAATAAAAGTGGCAGTGAACCACTTGTAATGTTAAAAAGCACAGCTCACTTACAAATTTCACAGATGGTTTTATTCGAAAAGCAAATACAAATACATCCAAACCGAATGAACTTATCACTTTTGTCCCTTAAAATTGTGGGACTTCTTCCAAGTTCTAAAAATCAGCAGTTCCTTACAGCTTTTATATATATTGTATTCCACTTCACCCCCTATTCTTACTAATTAATTAATAAGTAAATATACATTGGAAATTAAAAACAATACACCTTAGTGCAAAATGGAAATAATAAACTTACACAGATAAAACTTTGATACATAAACGTAATGAGAAACAATAGTAATAATGTATGTATGTGTAAGCTAAAAGAAGTAATACTAATAAATAGTTAATTGGGTTCACTTGATTAAAGTATCTTAAAACAGATGCAACAATAAATTAACTATATATTTAAAGCCACAGAGCAATTGTTTTCATTAAGAAGCTAGTCAGAGAAATGTGACCATTTAAACCACCTGGTCCAGTTGTATTTGCTTTCAATTGCAATTCAGCTTCTTTACATTCCAACCTAAATTTTGCAGGTCCTCCCCTTGTTCAGCTACTTCTACAATATAAAACCAAAAGCTGTGCCCTCATTATTCTCAATGCGTTTCCAAAGTGCATTTGTATGATTTTTCATTTTGATGTCTCTAATATGCTCATAAATTCACTCTTTTATGCACCTCTCTGTTTTTCTTAAATAAAATAAAGAGCAGTCTCTACATAGGGCAACATAAACAAGCATTTTGCTTTCACAGTTGCATCTTTTATAACAGATAATCTTCCCAAACCTGTGAATGTGTACAGATTTCCCTTTTATTATAAATTGGCATTGGGTGCATCTCCCACATTTTGTCATCCTGCTAGAGTCTGCTGTTCTTATAAAGGGACCACTATTTGCCTCCAGGAATTTTTTTATATTCCAGTCTCTCTTATAAATGACTACTGAGACTGTACCATCCCTGTTCATGTCCATGAATACAATATGGCAATTGGCCCCTTTATAAGAGCACCAGACACTAGAAGGATGACAAAATATGGGAGATGTACCCAGCGCCAGTTTATAAACTGGAGGGAAATCTGTGCACATTCACAGATTTGGGAAGATTATTTGCCCCAAAAGATGCAACTGTGAAAGCAAAATGGTTGTTTATGTTGCCCTATGTAGAGACTGTCCATTTTATTTAGGAAAAATAGAGTGGCAATTAAAAGAGTGAATTTATGAGCATGTTAGAGACATCAAAATGAAAAATCGGACAGATGTGCTTTAGAGACACATTGAAAATAATGAGGGGCACAGCTTTGGGTTTTATATTATAGAAGTAGCAGAAAAGGTCAAAGAAAAGAACCAGTAAAATCTAGGTTTAAATGTAAAGAAGCCAAGAGGCAATTGAAAATAAATGCAGCTTGGCCCGGAGATTTTAATGATGAAATTTCCCTGACTAGCTTCTTAAGAATTAAAGCACTTAGATATTAAATTGCTTTGTACCTTTAAATATATAATTAATATTGTTGCATCTGTTTTAAGATGCTTTACTCAAGGGAACATGAGTAACTATTTAGTAGTATTACTTCTTTTAGTTTACATATAAATATATTACTGTTATTTTCCCTAATTAACATTTATGCATTAAAGCTTTATCTTTGAAAGTTTATTATGTCCTGTTTAGACAAAAATGTGTATCTTTTTTTAAATTTTCCCATGTATATTTCATTATTAATTAATTGGTAAGAATAGGGGTGAGTGGAATAGAATATATATAAATGCTGTAATGAACACCTGATTTTAGAACTCTGAAGAAGTCCCACAATTTTAAGGGACAAAACGCGCTAAGTTCATTTGGTTTGGATGTATTTGTATTTGGTTTTTGAATAAGACCCTTTGTGGAATTTTAAGTTAGCTGTGCTTTTTAAAACTAAAAGTGGTTCACCATCACTTTTATTTGCTGTGTTGGGGGAAGTAGCACCATAGTGGTTGTTCCTATTGAATGAAATCTTTTATTTTTTTCATATATTTGTTTTTTCTGTGAGTGTTTTACAGCTCTTGGTGATGTCACTTCTTCTTCTTCTCCCGACATTTCCTGGTTACGTGTCGCCACAGTGGATCACCTTGTCTGCTCATGACTGGCAGTGGTGTTTTACAGTGTCAAGTTGCCAGCCCTGCGCCCAACCATCCACAGAAAGCACACACATGCACATACTCACACCTAGGGCCAATTTAGAGTGTCCAATCGACCTACAGCATGTCTTTGGGATGTGGGAGAAAACTGGAGCACCTCTAATTTGGAAGCAGCAGTAGCTAATGGCTGTAATAGCCACAACAGAATGGAGCAACTAGAATAGACAGCAACTTAACACAACTTGTGGGTCTCCTCACCCAGAAAGTGAATATGCTTGATGAGAGGATTATTACTTCTGCATACACCAGGTTAGTGGGTGAGTCCACAAGTCCAACAGTTTCTGGTTTTAGCATACCTTGTGGAAAGGGTGACAATAACTGTGATGTACTGCACGGATCCAATTTTAACATCACAGCAGAGGCAAGAAGTTACAATATGAACAAACAAATATGAAACACAGGTAATCAAAGCTTCAAAGAGTGATTTTACAAATACATTGACTTTGGTATTAGTCAAAAGGAGGAGCAAGCCCAGTGATTATCAATAATAAAACAATTACAATTGTTTGAGACTAAGCTTACTAAATATAAGAAATTCCAGGTTGAGAATGGGTATTTCCAAGAATGTTTAAGACAAGGAATTGTCCCCAAAGGACTGAGGACTTGGAAGTTACCCTCTGGGCTTACAGAAGGATCAGAATTACATTGTGATCTTTTGACAATGTTCAATTAACATGGGAGTGAGCTGATGGAGTTACTTATGAGGCATAACCAAATATTATGGACTGTTTGGAGGATGACATTATACATTTAGCTGCTATCATTACTATTGATTTATTATTTGATTATTACAAAAATTATTAAAATAAGACTTTCTTGTCTATTGATAGATTACTTAATGAAGTAAAAAATCAGAAGAAAAAGAAGCTTATACAGGATAAGGGTGAATACCAGAACCAAACTGCATACCCAAAACCCCATCTAGTGATAAGGAAATGTTATATAGTGAGACAAAAACCTAGACAGGCGTCCCATTCCAGATTACAGGAGACCTAAGAGGCCTTTAGCACCATCTTCCACTCAGAGATCAGATTTAGTATTACACCTAGGGGAAGCCATCAGGCAAGAACGGAACAGCATAGAACCTCAAGTATTGATATTGCCAGTTCTTTTTTCCTGTCATAAGAAAAAACAGGGAAGAGGATATACAACAAAAGGAACCCTTAACTGTGGTATGTAACTTAAAAGGGGATTTCATGATCTATAACTATAGTTCAGTTATATTAACGGAACATTGTACCTCCTTATTTGAAAAAAGATTGACTTTTGTACCTGCTTGGAGGGGCAGACTGATAGACACTCTGGTGGATTTAAAATATTTCACTAGAAATTGAATTTGAATGTTCTGTTTGGTGAAACATGTGGTACATCTCATACTAATCATTCTTTAAAAAGACCAAGCCGTTCAGCCCAACACTCCACCCCACTATTCACTCTTTTGAGAAATTGTGGGAAAGAGACATCAGGAATAGGCTTAAAAATCATAAGATTAAACATAACAACGTGAGTGAAGATGAATAGACATTGTTAAAGGAAGTTAAGGGGAAAAAAATTAAATGTCATGAAACCAAACAAGGGAGGAGGGTACTTGTTATGGATGTTATTGATTACAGCTCCAGAATGGAGTGTTTGTTATTCATGGAGAAATATGAAGAGACTTACATAAATCAATTTAACATTTCATATACAAAAACTGGCACCACATTACATGACTTTTTAATGCAAGAACAACTTACAAACACTGAATACTCTTACTTAAAATTTGACTACCCCCCATACCTCTCAGCTGTACAGATTTTTGCAAAAAGTCCAGATTTTTGCCTCATATTCTTAGTCCGTTTTTCATAAAATTGTGGTTTGCTGGCAAATAAGTGGGACATTATTAAAGACTGAAGTTAGAAAATAATGACAGACATTTGAGTTTCAGACTTCATACCCTTTAGAAAATTCATGCTAATGCAAAACCTGTTATTCTATTAACCTTCTAAGTTTGTAAGAGCAATATTTAAAAATTGTCCTTAGTTTTGGGCCTTTGTCCCCTTTTATATGTGGCTTTGTCCAGATTTTTTGTTCTAACAGGTTAAGAGGTTTGCCATCCCCATATACCTGGCATTTTTAGTATACAAAAAATACATACAGACATTTTAGATCCACCTTTATGCCCTACAGTGGATACAAAAATGTCAAAAATGCAAGGGTTGGCCAAATATAGAGGTATCAAATTAAAAGATGCACTCATAGATGAGAATCACATTTTAAGAAATTCTTAGGATTTTCCAACCAAAATATATAACGAGTACAATGAGCAACTTATTCTGGTCAACTCTGATGTTATACACCTGCAGCTAAATTCAATAAAACTTACATTGTCAGTTTCTACCATGTGAGCATCACAGTGTTTTCGATTCAGTAAGCACCATATAGAAGCACGCACGCCCGTTCAAACAAGGTAAGCACTGTGGTATGCTGATTACAGTATAAGAAACTGAACTGTATGCTAATCAACTAATCTAATACAGAGGAGCTATTCAACAAGCTATAAAGCAATCATGTAGACTCTGCTTCTTTTCCCTGTGAATTCCAAAACCTATTGGAATACAGTCATGGAAAGGAGTCTACACGGAAAAACTTTTAGGGGCTGCTGCTGCTATAATTCATTTGTGTGCGCAACAGGCTGAAGTCTATGTTGCTGCTGCCGCCAATAGATCTAGGCTGAGAAAAAGAAGAGTTTTCAGGCCCCATTTAACATATCACAGCCTGCATGATGTGGATACAGGATGGATAGAGACACACTACAGGAACTCACAACCGCTGTTGTCCTCAACTCAGAGCCAGGGACAACTGAGGGGAACACATCCCAGTGGAGACAAAGGTATGTGTAGCACTTAGAATCTTAGCTACATGAACCTTTCAGAGACCAACAGGGGACATGCTGGGGGATGTCACAGTCATCAGCATCCAGGATCCTCCATCAGTTCCTAATGCTATGCTACAACATGCCACTGATCATATATATTTTCCCCATACTCCTGAGGAGATGGTCAAAAAAATGCAGGAGTTCTACACTATAGCACACTGCCCTGAAGTAATGGGTGCCATACATTGCACACATATAGAAATTAAGGCACCACCCAAGGAACAGGGTAGGCTCTACATAAACAGAAATAGCTTCCACTCTATTAACTGCCAAGTTGTGTGTAATGCCAAGGGAATCATCTTGAACACATGTGCTTGCAACCTTGGCAGTTACCATGACTCACAAATCTGGCACATCTCCCTACTGTATCAGATGTTCACTAGGAGGGATATCCCACAGAGTAATTTACTGGGGGATACAGGTTATGCACTGGAACCATGGCTGATGACACCCATCAGAAATCCACACATGCTCAAACCAGAAATATCACAGAGTGTGTGTTTGGGCTGCTGAAGTCGAGGTTCTGGTTTAGATACATCTGGGCAATCCCTGCAGTACAATCTATGGACATATACAGAAATATTCACAGTATGTGCCATGCTACACATCATCCTGAGAAAACAGCTTCAGCAGGTTCAACAAGGGGAAGGAGCACACATCCCACCACCAATGCCAAAGTCACCACAGCCACATGCAGATGAGGAGTCAGTGGGGGGGAACCACCAGCTGCTGTGGGTGTAGGCAGATGTAGGTGCTCCCAATATGCCCTTGTATTGGCTAAGAAATAATGCATAACACACTCACTCACCATCTAATGGCCTAAAATCTTCCTCCTATGCACATACATATACTAACAGTGATGTCAGGCAACTCTCATAACCCTTAACTCCCCATGTATTGGCTGTGTACTGCTTGCATCAGACAGAGTCAGCCTTGCACTAAAACTGTGGCAACTGCTGCATTTGCAATGTAAGTCCTGAACCTTTAGTGTTGTTGTTGTGTCTTTCGGCTTTTCCCGGTTAGGGGTCGCCACAGTGGAACTCCAGTCCGCTAATGATTGGCAGTAGATTTTTACGTACCGAGTTGCCAGCTCTGATGCACAACCTTCAACGAAGGTATGCCCATTCACGCATGTCTCCACACAGAAGATGCTTTAGCTGAGAATCGAATGGCACAACGTCTTACTGTGAAGCGACAATGCTACCGCAGCACCACCACTGCAGTTGAACCTGGAGTGTATTGTGTAATAATATGAATGAGTGACATATCCTTGTATTTCATTACTTGGTACTGTAAGCAAGTAAAAGGAGGGAGATTTGTACAGACATGATCTTAACATGTGACAGCAGGGACTTATTTGTCATATATTACATTGATAATAAGGGTCTGCATTGGCAATAGGACACTGGGCCTTTTTGCCTGCACTCTCTAGTAGTTTATTCTACCTTTTTTTTTTTTTTTGGACTTGCAGCTACCTCCTATAGCCAGGCCAGCCACAGTAGTTGCTCTTTCCCCTTCCACACTTTCCAAACCTGCTGTTATACCCCCCTCCGGAAGTTATAACTAGGGGTTGAATGTGGTTTGGTGCCATTATTCAAACTGTAGTGGAAGTTTTTCCCCTTCACTAGACGCCCTAGTGTCCTCAGTGTGTGTGCTTGCCAGTATGTGATCAGAAATGTTACTGGATTTTATTTAACTGTGGGAATATTAGTTTGCAGTAATGTTACATTGTTTTTTCATGTAGAAAGCAAACTAGAATCCACATTTTCAGTGAATTGTTTCTGTCTTGCTGATTTTGTGCTGCCTGCAATACTACATTTTAAATTAGAGCCTCAATTTAAAAGGACTGCACTGAAGTCAGTTACTGAACTGCTTTTTTAATTCCCTCTAAACTGATAATGTTGTCTATCACTCTGAATATGAATAGTGTATTACAAGGTAATTAACTCCACATAGATAGCGTTGATGTGAACGCATTTAAATTGTTCGATACTCTGACAATGTATCAAACGCTGTAGGCTAATTGCTACAGTAGTGCTATTTTGTGTATTATTTGTAACTCTGTCTAAACTGCAACTGTAATAGATGCATTTCACCTTGTGTTTTAAACTACAGTTGGGTGTCTGTTTCTACTCTCATGTTGTCTACCTCCTTTTGATTCTACTGATCTCAACAATCTTTTGCTGTTTCTGCCTCCTGACTCCCTCCCGTATCTCTTGGTCTTATACTATTTTTCTCCAATTTTCCTACCTCCTTGTGCTAACCCAGTGCACCTTAACTTTTCCCTCTTCTCTGTCTACCCTGCTTTGTTGTACGCTCACTTATCCCTATCTAGTGCTATTCTTTTCAACATATTTTGCAGTGTGGCACTCCCCTCTTCCCCTTCCTTTCTCCAACTACTGTCTTGAGTTCTGCTGCCCTCAATTAACTGCATCTCTTATCCTCCTACCTTTTTCTCACTCTACATCATCAATAAGTGCTGTACTTTCCACCCGGAGCTACTACTTACCTTATTTTACATTGTTATCCCTTCTTTTACAGCCCCATTACTCCCAGAATGAGTGCTAGTCCAACCCCCATAATAATCTACTGGTACCCTCTGTCTTCCTGGACTGCACCCCACTGAAACCTCAGGAATCACATCCAACTGGTCATAATGAACAAGAACGGCATGGAACCACTGCATAGATCAACGTATTTTTTTTGCTGTCACCTTGGAATATAGCAGTCCTGTGTACCCATTATTAACACAGCTTTTGGGAACTTCACTACCTAGCCTATTTAGGGATAAATTATTGTTTTTATTTTAACTATTGTACCCCGGTCTAGGTTAAGGCTTGCACACTCGCTATGAGTCCTGAATACACTCATCCCCACACCTTGCCCCATTCTCCGGTTTCTCATTCTTAGCCCTTGTCTTGCCTCTTCTTCTGTTCACTAGATGGTGTTGAAACCCAACGTATGCTCAATTCATCTTTGCCAACCCCCAGTTTATGTTCAGTTCCATTCCTCTAACTACAGCTCTTCCTTCCTCCTAAGTAAAGTTACATTGCTAATAAGGGTCTGCACTGGCAATAAGACACTGGGCCCTTTTGCCTGCACTCTCTGGTAGTTTACCTTCCCTACTACTACCTCCAATACCCTCAAGTTCGACGCCAGCAAACCTTCCTGCAATAAGAATTTCCACTGGTTGTTTTTTTTATTTTTTGGAGTTGCACCTACCTTTTATAGCTGAGCGAACCTGCTCTGCTCGCCCTTGCTACGCTTGGGCTCACTTAGCTCCCCTACCCTACCCCCATTCCAATGCATCCCCAATCTCCTTTAACTTAGACTCTCTACAACCCCCCTTCATTCTTACTTGCCCTTCCCCTCCAATTAACTACTTCCCCTCCTACCTTGCACCAAACTACCTTCAGCTCTCAAACTCTTTCCTAGCAAACTAATTGCCCTAATTCTTTTTGATTCCATAATCCCCATCTGTTCTGCACTTTTTGTCAACAACCTTCACCTTAGAGTACCAAAAAATGTCCCCACACTACCTGACTATCCCCTTTCTCCTCCTTCTAACCCTGTCTACCTCATACCATATATCACTTCATTTCTTAACACCAAGCCCTACACTCCCATTCACTCTTTACCCTTATAATAACCCCCACACACTTCAAATCTCTCCATACTTATTCCCATTCCTACCTTCTAACCTCTTTATGATCAGATTCTGCCCTAATGTATCTCTCTCCACTTACATAAAACCTAGAACACCCTATACTTCACTCTTTCTCTCCTATTTGCTTTCCTTCTTTGATACTTTTCTCCTGGATGGTGATATCCATCCCAATCCAGGATCAGCCACCCCTCCCCCTCATACACACACTCAGTCTACCTCACCCCCTCAGTCTATACCCAACTTCCATACTCCCTCACCCAAATCTTTAACTATCTTTTCTCTGAATATCCAAAGCTTAGTTAACAAAATTACTGAATTTCATGCTTGGATCCAACTACCCCCCCCCCATATCATAACCTTATCCAAAACCTGATTAAGGCCTCACATCTCTAACTCTTACTGCCCTGGCTACAACATCTATCATGTAGACAGACCTAATAAAAGAGGAGGAGGTGTAGCCGTCCTCTACTTCAACCAACTCACCATCTTTCCACTCTCTACACCCTTACCCAGCTTTGCTCCTGTAGAAATCCTCATTGTTAATTGCCATCTTAACCCCCACAAAAAATGTGCTATTTTCTCCATCTACATGCCCCCAGGTAACAGCATTCCTATTCTTGAACATTATCTTTCCTGGTTCTCCCAAAATATTCCTTATGAAAGCATTATTCTTGGAGAGGTAAACATCGACTGGGCTCTGCTTTCTTCTTCTTTCCCTACTCACGGGATCAACCTATATGGCTTCCACCAAGTCATATTGTCACCTTCTAGAACCAACAAAACCTCTACCTTGGGATCTATTATAGACTGGATCCTCATCTCAGACCCATGTATCTATCACAACTTTGGTATACTTCCTAACTTTCTGAGTGACTATTCTCCTACCTACATACATAGATAATCTCAACAGACACTAAAAAATCATATTTTCAGAGAATGTCATAAGCTGAAGCACTTTGACCCAGACAAGTTTAACTCTATACTCTCCCACATAAACTGGTCCTTCCTTCATCACCTCCCCCTTAATGAAGCAGTAACTGCATTCAACAAAATATTTCTTGATGTGCTAAACTCCATGGCTCCATCCAGAAAAATCAGAGTAAAATCAAACTGTGCCCTCTAGCTCACAAAACACACAGTCTATTATGCATGAGCGGGACAGTGCCTGGGAAAAGTGGATAACAAATAAAATCCTTATCCTGCTCCAACATTACAAACAACTTAGAAATACATGTAAACAACTAATCACCAAGGATAAAAAAAATCATTCTTCGCCTCTAAGCATAGCAGCTCACATACCAACCCTAAGAAATTCTGGTCCACTGTCAATAAAATTCTCTATGCTAGTACTCCTCCTACCCCCAAACCTTTCCTTCACAATACTGCCACTGAAACTGATGCTCTCTTAAACAACCACTTCATTGAAACAATCCAAAGACTAACCCATCATAGCACCAATGCCCCCTCTTAGATGTCACCCACCTCTCATTCTTCCTCTAATACCTTCTCCTTACATCCTGCACCCACTGCATTTATCAAATACCAATTGAATAAACTCAAACCCTGACAACCTACCTCCTTACTTCCTGAAAATATCTTCAAATTCTATTGCCTACCCAGTCTCTATCCTCATCAATTATTCTGTCATAGAGTCAGTAGTCCCTGAATTATGGAAATCATTTTACACTATCCCTCTTCACAAAGGAGGTAACACCACTGACCCCTCAAACTTTCGTCTCATTGCAATACTGTCCCCTCTCTCCAAAATAGTAGAAAAATGTGTTCATTCCCAACTATTCAAACACTTGCTTGATAACAACTTCCTAACTCCCACCCAGCATGGCTTTCGACCCTACCACAGCACATCTACCGCTCTACTCTCTTTTACCCAAACAGCAGCAGAAGCCTGTGATAACAACCTACTTCCGTCCTGTCTATTTTTAGATCTCTCAAAGGCTTTTGATACTGTCTCTCACTCTAAACTGTTAACCAAAATGTTTAACCTGGTTCTCTAATTACCTATCTAATAGACTACAATCTATATGCTGGCAAACTGTCATTTCCCCATTTCTACCTGTCAACACTGGTGTTCCCCAGCGCTCTATTCTGGCTCTCCTCTTGTTCAATGTCTTCACTAACAACTTACACTCTACCAACCTCTCAACTCCCTTACAATATGCTGATGATTCCACCCTTATTACCACTGCCCACAGTATCCCTGAACTCCTCTCTTGTACCCATGATACTTTCTCTTCCGTCAAAACCTGGCTCACTGATAATCAACTAATATTAAATCCCCCCAAAACTAAACTTCTACTTTTCCTTCCTAAAACTCTAGCACAACACAAAGCCTCTTTCTACATTACCTCTGTTAACAATACCATCATCAGACCTGAACCACATACTAAACTAATTTGCATCACCATAGATGATGAACTAAAATTTGATGTCCATATCAATCAGTGCATTAAAAAAACCCATCAAAAACTTGGCCTCCTGTACCGCAATCATAAATTTCTTTCTCCCTCCAAATCCTCTCTAGCCGCATCTCTCCTCTTACCCTGTCTCCTATATGCAGCTCCAGTTCTTAACAACCTACAGTCAACTCTGCTCAGCAAACTAGAGCAAACCTACAACAAAATAGCAAAATTTGCATCCAATCGTCCCTATAAAACCCACCACTGTCTTGCGCTTAAATCTCTGTAATGGCCTGAGCTCCTTACACAACTTCAAATAACACATTCTATTATTTACAACCCCACTACTTGTCCTTCTATCTCAAGTATTGTAACACATTATAACCCCCGATGTCAACTTCGTACATCTGACAAACATCTTCTGAACATTTAAAAACCTTCAAAAATATTAGGAAGGCACTCCATAAATATTCAGTTGCTCATTCCTGGAACTCTCTCCCTCTTATTATAAGGAGTATTCTACTTAAGGCCCAATTCAAAAAGGAACTCAAACACTATCTACTAAATACCTAGTCCTATCCATGTCTAGCTCCATACAGATTCCATATACCCTCCCCCTCAAACTATTTTTTTTCCTCTCATTATGTCTTCACCTTCCTCTATCCACTCTCCACTTAGTAGTACCATTACTATTACAAATCAACACCCACTTCTTGTAAACAATTACTTCACCAAGATTATCCTTGTTTGTTACTTTACTGATAAACTTAGAAACCTCTATAATCACTGTAAACTTACTTAATATTCACTTTGTTTAATAAATGTTTTGTTTTATGACTACCGCAATGTACATTTTTTCTCTATTGACTGTAAATGCAACTGGAGCTTTTCTCCACGGGTCTCCACTGAAAATGGGCCTTTGGCTCAGTTGGACCAACCCAGTTAACAAATGACAATAAAATAAATAAAAATAAAATAAAATACTTGTCCATTATTAAGCAGAAGGCCTCAGGCATCAAAGATTTACAGAGTCATAACTCTGAAAGTACTTATGATCATTGCACGCCTTCAGTTTAGCACCATACATTTGTACTAGAAATTCATTAAAGAGAGAAGTTAGAAAGTAATGATACACATTGCAGTTTTATACTTCACAACCCTCACAAGATCATTCACAATAAAGTTGGGAAATGTTGATGATATCAATTGTCTAACTTTCTAAGGCCAATATAAGACAGAGGTACAATTACCAGTTCAACACTACAAATGAAGATATACTAAGCACTAAGTAACTATGTACCCTGAACATCAGACACAAAGCTTTTGTATCCCTCAATCCAAATGATAGAAAACAAGGATATTACACAGTTATCATCACTTGCACAGGGTGTTGCGGGAGAGGGGGGTAGGCAGGAAGCCTAGGGTGATACAAAAGGTCGGTGAGCATGTGTGAGTAAGAAAAAGAAGCAGGCAGACAGTTGGATAAACCAACAAATGGCACATGAGAAAAAATAAGTTTTAACCTTCACTGCTGAACCATGTAACTGTTGTGTGTATGTGTGTATACAGGTCCATCATGTGAAATTGGTGTATGACTGCATAAACACAGTCAGGTTCTGTGCTAGTTCTGCATCTTGGTATGTTGGACAAGTGTGACCTGTGCATGGTAGAGGTAGCAGTTCATCGTTGTCATCCCTGACCATGAATACTGGCTCTGCCAGGAGTTGCCATGGCACATCCATGCCAACAATCAGATGCACTGCTGTTACCTGAATGTAACTGACATCTGCTGGATGAGGTCCCTTCACAGGGATGCTGAGGATGACAACCCCATGGCCTGCCACATTTGGGTGTGGATAGTTCACCCAGTGATGGAGAAGTGGAAGTACTGCCACTATGGGAGCATGATCGGGCGTGGCCATATTTGCTGATAGCAGATGATGTGGCTGACCTACACCCACAAGGATGCTGTTCCCCTCCCAGCAGATGTTCCATCACAGACAATGCATGTTCCATGACAGGCACCCCTTGTTCCATCGCAGACAACCCCTCATGCCAATGTGTCATTTATCCAATCCATTGAATCAGCAACACAGTAAAGGCAGTTATGCACTTATAACAACCCTCCTGCATGGCACCTCACCCACACTTTGGCTATGGCCAGAGTAAACAGGCACTGAAGCCACAGTAACCACACTTCACTGATCAATGGCCTCACCCTGCACCTGTCTAATATGTGTATGTCCCTGGAATGAGTTGGCATAGGCCTGCTGGCTGTGTCTGATGGAATTACAAGGGATGGCTGTATGTCAAACTCAGTGTCATATTCAACTTCTGAACCCCCCGACTGTACCTCTTTTTTGGCCACCATCATCACCAATGTCTGCTGATACACTTGCATCATGTGGTAAAGGTCTACTCTTCCACTGTCAGGATCACCTGTGAGAAACAGCAACAAACACAGGAAAAAATTAATACCTATACTAGTACAGTCCAATCTATGCTAACAAACTAGCAGAAATGCCACTATTACAGACGGTACAGCAATAAACAGACACAGTCCTGACATCAACATCACAGACTAAAATGTTTCTTTAAATTGCTCAGCAGTACTGACAAAATGTTTGGCTTACCATTTGCAGATGAGGTTCTCCTCTGCAAGCCAGATGCTCCTGGAAATTGTTAAGCGAAATGTAAGGGCAACATCATCACAATTAACAGTAACACAGGGGGTAATACTTTTACTCCTTTGCATGTCTATTAACTATACTTTCAACAAGAACTTGGCTGACAACTCCAACCTAAGCTAATCAATTAGAATGTGTTATTAGCTGTAGCAATCTTCACCCCCCCCAAAAAAAAAAAACATAAGGTTCTTATGACACAGCAGTAACCTATTGATTTCAATTGTTTTACTATGCAACAGTATTCAACAGTTGAGATACCAAAGCCTACCTGGAAGTTCCTCCTGGGACATGCTTGCTGTCCCTGAAACTTTTGTAACAACATCCAGTACATGCTGTTTTACAGTTTCCTGGAAGCTTTCTGGATCCCTGACAGTGGACAGGAACTCTTCATTTGATGTTAGTGGTGGCTCCATATCAGGACCTCCTCCAGTACCCATCTGATCACAGCTCACTGCAGCTGCTCTCCTCCATACAGATGTGATCATGTCAGTGGCCTTATGGTGCACCTGCTCATATGTCCTACCATGTCCCCCATGGCATTGACATCATCCACAATCTGCCACCAAATTTGCATTCTGCGTGCCATATCTCCCAATACCCTTTTCAGCAAGAAGGCACCATGTTGCCTAAAAGCATCCACTATCACTTCATTTTCAGCATCAGTGAAGGGTGGTCTTTGAGGATTGGCATGTTGGGTGGCATACTCCTATGTTTCCTAAAAGACAACAGAAAGATAATACATATAAGTATCACATAACTACAAAATAACTGTTCCCAAATAAAGCAGAAAAGGTAGCATCTCAGTATTACTCACTTGAGAAACATAAAGCACTCTAGAGATATGAAAACAAACAGCAGGCTGGATGCAAAAAAAAGGAGACTAACAATAGCAGCATATCCTTGTTTGTACCATAACAGAAATGCAGCTTTGCTCCCCCCAAAAGGCTAGACAAATGACACATTTTGCTAACAAACCATCTTTTAAATGCTAAAAGTGCTATCAAATGAACTGTTCCTGAAACATTTGCACATATTTATCACAGAGCATTCCATTTTAAGGTATTAACAATCATGTATACCTGTGAAATTCCCCGACAACAAATTTATACAGATAGAAATATAAAAACCTTTGCTTCAGATTTTTCTTAATTACTTTCCACCATATGCAGTATGTAGCTGACAAAATGCTAGTATATGTTCTGAAGCTAAGTAATGCTCTGTGCAGATATATCCCAAAGTAATAGCATATTTTCAGTTTTCTTCACATAAACAAGTCTCTTCACCTTCAGTTTGCCTAGCTACATAGTTGCCTTTTTATATGGTGTAGATTCAGGGCTGTTAGCACAGTGAATATGCAAATGAGGTGTCAACTGATTAGAATTGATATATCTCAAATACTTGGATTCATGCAGGATATGTAAACATAGTGCAGTTACTCCCCCAGTGTGTGTTTTAATGGATTAAAACTGTGAATGATTACTGGTTGGAAAAACAAAACACAACAGCACTGCAGGCTGCCTTACATCAGTGGGTGTGGCAGGTTAGACTTAGAAAGTGTTAGTGGTAAGGTTGCAAATGTAAGTAAGCATTACACAATTCTCAGGTCACATACACAATTCTCAGGTTGCATTAATTAACATCCAACCTCCCCTTCATTTGTTGGCAACTGCATATGATATTATTTCCAGTTAATATCGTCAGCCATTTTAAAGCCAATGATATAGAATGGGTTACAAACTGCATGTCTCAGATTACTAGTCAAATAAGTGAATGACCAACAAACATAGACAGGTAAGCCAGACCTGTATATTTGCAAGCAATAATAATAACTGGCTATGTGATCACTTAGTGTACTACATCCCAAAATAATAAATGTGCAGATAACAGTTGTATGGTTTCATATTACTGTAGATGATGTTGCAGTTGTTTGTGTGCAGAATGATTTTAGTCTTTTGCAAAGCTGTTTGTGTGGCAAACAGGGATAAGGCACCCATCCTATGTTCTGGAGGTTCATTTGCATCAGAGTTCAAATCCAGATCTATGTAGACATATCTCATGTGAACCAACATTTTCTAGTGTATATGTCACAGATAGATTTCCTCATTTCAACTACTTACCTCTTTTTTCTTTTCCTTTTCTGTTTTTTTTTTTTTTTTTGGCCAGTGTTTGCGATATGTGGCACTTAGCATAACCATGAGGATGAAGGAAATGAATGATGGGTTTGGCAGTGCTTTTCTTGTTTCTGTGAAGCATGGCAGTGTACAAACTAGACAACTGTATCAACCAGGAAGCAGACAGAACCCCTGCAGACAGGACTCTGCCAGCCAAAAATAGAAACCGGATACATTCAATTAATTCTGTTGGACATTGTGCAGACCCACAAAGTGGCATTGTGTGGCAGTTAACACATATATCTTAGGAATGATTAGTCATGTGAGTAATCCTGTGGCACAGATGTAAGTGTAAGGCTGGGGTGCAGATGGTGCTGGGCTCTAGTACAGGATATGCAACCTTTTTTTTACTGTTGTGACAGTACAGTTTATATGAACTGAAACATAGACAACTGTTATTTCAACTTTCTTGTGGCAACAGGTGTAAGTGTAGGACCGCCATACATATGGTTCTGGGTTCTAATACAGGATATTCCATGCAATGTTGCTGTTATTCTACTTCTCATTATATTCACTCTCACTTATAACACTTTAGATTGTGTAGTTGATATGAATTATAAGTCTGAGGGAAGAGATGGCATTATTGTGTTTTCAGATATATGACTGAGGGTATACTGTGTACTATAGTTCTGTAAGCATAATTCTGCTATCTGGACTTACATGGACTTCAAATTTGCCTAAGACACATACACAACTGGCTCTATATCCAATAACCTTATCAGGTCACACACACGTGTCAAACTGTCACCTATATTTATATATGATTCCTGACTATGTCTGAACAGCACTTCTTCTGTGGCAAAGATGGAAAATCAGTGCTGTGGAAGAAAATGTTTTGTCCCTTAGGTATGAATCCCACAGAGTAAAAATCAATTTTCTCAGTGTATAAAGGTAAAAAACAAATGTGTCAGGTCATTACATTTATGCCCCCAGTGCATGTCTGCAAACCTAACTCACCTAACAGTTACCTTTCAATTTCCAATATATAATTCCAGGCTACATCATTTGGCACACCAAAAACTAAGACCAAATGTCAGGTTAGCCTTCCAACTGCAGTTATTTAAGTCCTCACTGCTTGGCAGTATTGCTCTCCACTTACCATCTTGCAAATGCTGTGCTCAGGTGTGCATACTCCCAGCAAATGCAATAACTAGAATTGGCAGGAAAGCATCAGTCTTTGTTGTTCAAGGTATGCTGGTAGACATGGTTGGGATTAGTGGGGAAGGTGCCAGGTTTAGCACACAGAGTGGGGGGGTGTCCAGGAGTCCAGGATATTTATTGGTCTCCTGGTAAAGCACCACAGCCAAAGGCTTCTGCAGGGCCACTATTCTGGCTCCCAGTACAAGTCTGAGGCATGGAATAGTTTAGCCCGGGCTGTATCAAGTGCCACTGGTATCCTGCTCAGTGGAGAGCAATACAGGCATCATTTTAATGACTGGCACAGGAGAAAAAGGGATACTCTCAACCACTGGTTAGAGGAATTTAGGACTGTGGATATCCCACAGCTGTGTAAGTATCAAGAAACGAGAGTACTTGTAATATTTAGAAAGCTTAATATAGGCAAGACTGGTGTGCATAATGCTCTTCTGTTCTTTTCTGTTTTTACCCCAGTTGCCAGAGATCAGGAGTTCAATGTCCATGTCCATCAGGCTAGATTGGAGAGACTGAGGGAAATGAGTGGTATATATGCAGCAGAAGAAAAGTCTCATTGTAGCATTAAAAGTCAAGATAGCTTTTTTGCTATTTTATAGTTGTGTCAAATGGAGCATTAATATCTCAACTGTAAAAGCAAGTATGCATGAATTAGTCTATAGCATAAACCAATTGTAAGACTCCAATATTAGACTTTAGTCAGTGGTTGTGGGTTGAAATACCACAGTTCACAACTATGCAATACCATTAGTTCTTCAATAATATTTACATTACATTAAAAACTCTGGTAAAAATGCCCTGCTGTAAACTGTAATCTGTATAACTGGAACACACATATGTGCAATATATACACATTTCAAGAATTACTTGCAGCAATCAGTAGTATAGTGTGTATCTGTTAGGAGGTATACTTAAATGTAAAACTTAACATAAAAGAGTTGTATAATTGCATTAATGCATTGTATGTCCCATGTGATGCTACTAATTTTATTTCTTTTTTCTCTCATCCCAACCCATGTCTCACTCTTTTTATTTCCTTTATTTTTATTTTATTTTATTTTTAAAAACTTTTTTTATTTTACTTTTATTTTATTTCTAAAAATATTTTGTTTTCTTTTTCTTTTATTTTTTTCTTTGCTTTTTTATTTTTATTATGTGCCATCAAAGTGTGTCCATGTCATCCATGTGTACCACATCACTAAGTGCTCCGCAGCACAGCAAGGGAGGCCATCCTCATAGGATGAGCCAGCCCCCGCTCCACCAGCTCCAGCACCAATATCCAGGACATCTGGGACCCAACTTGACAGCACTACCTCTGCTGCCACTACACTACCTGCACCCTCAGGTAGTCCTGCCTTAGAAGGTGTCCAGTGGTACCCTGCAGAGCAGTAGTGGATGTGGTAATTTCATTAGCGAGTTGCCAGGGGTGGTGCACAAAGTTGTACAGTACACCATTAATGCATGCCTTCTCCAGATGGAGAGGCTGCTCCCACTCTTGTTCCATTGGAAGAGAATGAGGAGGAGATGCCAAGAACTCCAGCCACTAGCAGAGTAATGTGACAGTGATGACAGTCCAGTGGGTGAGGACTCGATTCTCACTGTCTCCAAGCTTGACTGCCATAGGCCTTGGTTGTTCCAACCCTCACCCCAATCATAGAATCCCACAACCTTTTGTGTCCATCACCATCCTTGTCTTTCATCTTATTTGTCTTGCCTGTCTAGAATTTCTTCCTCACCTACCCAACCTACCTGGCCCAGACATAACTATGCCCCTTCCCCAACATTCCTCTCTCTCTTTCTCAAATAAAAATAAACAGGCATCTGTCCCTCAAAAAAGAAATTGTCCCATATATAGCTCTCTATTTCACACACATTTCATCTTGTCACACTTAATTTGGTCCAATTGGCGTTGTGGTCACCCCTCTTTGTGGAGGTGATAGTCCAGATTTAGTTCATATTTTTTGCATATTTTCAGTTTACACTGTTAAAGAAATGGATAGCTATGGTTCTTTCCTACCTCCTCCTGTACATTCTTGTACTACTTTCCCTTTGTTCTTCCCTGCATGCTCTCCATTTCACCACTTTCCTATCTGCTTTTACCAATTTAATCTGGTCAAAAAATAGAATCACACACAACACACACAAAAAGCAGAAAAAACAATGGTTCCCTTCACTTTTTTGGGCTCCATGTTTGTGCAAGGTGTGCATTGCACACTAACAAGTGGCAACAGTGAGTGGCAGCAAAGTGGTGTGGTTACTTCAACCCATTGCCACTTAACCCCACTGCATTATGCCAACACACAGCTACATATGTACTATAAAGAATTGATGTCATTGCATTATCAATGTTTATGGAAAAGTATTTAAAAGTGTTAGACACACCTGGATTCGAACCCAGTATCATTTTGCCTCGAAAATACATGTATCAATGCATTAACATGTGCTGCCACGGAGTCAGTTAAGCAGCAGGTGCATTTCACAGAATCAATACTAACTCTCATACTTTTGTAATGTGGCTCACGTTTGCACACTACTTAGCTATGCGCAAACATGAATAGTATTGGAAATGTGCATTTTGCATATGTGAACACTTTGCCAACTGTTGCACAAACCCACTGCTCACCTCCCTATGGAAAAGTAAATATCATTAGGTATTATTTCTGCTTACTGTCCATTTCACGTCTATGATATGAAACTGCATGTGGAAACATAGCAAACTGAAGGCCCTATCTAACAATATGTTACACATTTACAATGCAGCTATGTGTTGCCTCCTCCAAGCATTGCAACCCTGGTGTCTCCACATTTTTCCACACACATATATCACCTACACTACAGAAAATAATATCCAATGTTGTGTGATATGCAATGTGCATCAGTCTGGTAGCATGCAGAACTACAACTTTTGACCCATAACCCTAAAAGCCTTATCTGCAAGGGTAGGGAAGGAATCAGCATGTACCTTATCTACAGGGACATAGATGACCTTGATCTGGCCAATTTTGTTTTTGTCAAGGGTAGATCTTGCTTATTAAACCTACTGGACTTCTTTGATACTGATCCCAAAGAACTGGATGAGGATAACAGGACATACAACCTATGTTGACTTATCCAAGGTGTTTGACACTAACCCCCATTCACGTCATAGTGAAAATCTCTCATCTGGGAAATAAACCATACATTACTAGATGTAGAGCCAACTGGCTCACTGACAGAATACACACTCTGCACCTACACCACTAGCCCTCTTACCAGTGGAATACCAAAAGGATGTCTGCTGGGCCCTCAACTGTTTGGAAACTATTTCTCTGAAGCCCATGCAATGGTAGATCGCATGTGCTTTACCAAGTGTGCAGATGACTGTTAAATGGACACACTCATATAGAGTCCCACAGTGATGGTAACATATTACAGAAGAGGCTGACACAGACAAATGATCGGTGCCAAACTCTCAGACTGAACCTAAAAGCAAACAATGACTCATTGTCCCCTTTGGCAATGAAATTCCTCTGCTTATTATGATATACGTAGCACCCATATAAGCTCAAACATAGTGTTGTGAGACCTGGGAACATGCACTGATAGCAATCTATACTTTAATCAATATGTTTCTATAGTGGTGAGACACACACACTCTGCATTGTGCATCTCATATATACAGAGATCACATCCACAACCAGGGAGGTCATAACTCTTCTGTACTCTACCCTTATCAGACCATTAATTGAGTACAATGCTCCCTTCTGTCTGTACATCAACAGACAAATCATGATAAGCAGTATATACTGTCTTACCTTCATCCATGCCTATCACACAGAATCAATTGGCTTTGACATCACAGATCACCTATGGCATGACTCAACACATACACCTTCTTGATATGGCTGAATACACACTTCAAAACACCCTCCACATGGGCTATGTTCCCGTAGAAGGGTGTAAATCAACATGCATCCATCTGAGTTTGGGGTGACAGTACCTGATGCTTGCATGTATAGAGACAGCCTGACTCTTCTCAACTGTGAGATAGACCAACATATCATCATGGACCTCTTCGAAATGGACACTAATAATATTCCAGCTCTGTGTAACAGACCTATGTTATTTGTCAATACTGCATCATCTCTGTTACATCTGATAGATGCCCTCAAAGATGTCATTGAGGTAATGTATAATGACAACAGTATCACCTTGTGGAACTTGATCAGGTCTAGGCATTTGACACAGATCCATACTGAGTTATTCAATCTATACTGTCATATGTTGCCATAAACAACTATATTACAAGTGGGTAGACCAGTGTATGACATACATGGCATCTCATTAAGTTGAAATGTGTGATGTGACTTATGTCTCAGGTCCTGTGATCAAGTCCGTACATCAGGGCTGTCTACTAGGCTCTTTCATATCCATTATTTAAGTGATTGATGCCACAGATGACATGCATATCCTGTGTCAGAACAGCTGCCTGAAGGGCTACAAATTGTGGGCAATCATTGACTCCAGGTGTGAAATTAGTGTAATACAGACAATATCAACACATAACACAGACTGCTGCCACAGCCATGATGACACCTGCAATGATAAGAAAACATGGGATTTTTTTATGTCTGGAAAATAAACACACAACCCAAGTATAATGTGGACATAACACCCTATAATCAGAGCAATAGGTATGTGACCTGTGTCCTGAGATAGAGAGTATGTGAAACATCCACCAGCAAGTGGTCACAGTACTGACTACTCCCTTGTATGTAACACAAGTACTAAGTATGCGATGGATATACACATCAGAGGCCATAATACCTTCATAGTTCCCAGCCTTCATCACATCAATAACTGAGTACAATGCAGCCTTCTTCATGTACCTCTCTACACATCTTCCACTGATGTGTAACTGAAGTTTACCACCTTTGTCACAGTGAGCCATCACACAGCTTATTGACCATACCTAAGTATTCTTTTTGTGGCATATACATCACTGCCTGATAGTGCGGAAAAGTAATCAGGTTATTACAGCAGATGCATGTATGCTACCTGCTCTGTTGATGCATACATTACAGACATACATGTTTGACAACATTAATGGCATGAATATCATTTGTGAAAGTGCAGGTTGTGCCATATAAATATATATATATATATATATATATATATATATATATATATATATATATATATATATATATATCTATATACATATATATGCATATGTGTGTGTGTGTCATGCACACCAGTCAGCTAGTCTGTATTGCTCATAATGTCACATACAAGTATAGCAGTGTCCCTCCTTACACCTCCAGAAGATGTTAAAGTGCCGGGACAATGTGAGTGATTACCCTCATAGAGTGTGGATGTATCATTATAGTTGTTTAAGTGTGTTTATGCAGAATCATCTCTTATCACTCTAAATTACATATGTTATGTGATAAGCATGGGATTACTGGTGATAATATTCTAATATTGCCCATGATTGTGGTTGGTTCTTTTAACGTTTTCCATGAGCCTTTACATGTGCCCCACTTGCTGGAGGCCTCTGCTGAGATTACACTCATATTCAGGCAAATCAGTTTGCACAACTTCACAAAATGCACCCTACCCCAAATGTATATAATATTCCTGATGAATGTCCTCATCATTGTTCATGTAAGAATGTTTATCTCACACAGACATCCTCCCATTATTATATCACCTTGTGTAACAGTCACATAATACACATTTTCACTGTGCAGTTCCTACTGTACTTTATAGATATATGATTGCTGTTGCTGCTACAACCATCTGCCATTGACATCTGCTGTACATTAGGTTGTTTCATCTGTCCTCCTTCCCTGTGTTCATTCCTACAGTTCATCTGTGTGGACCTATTCAATACACACACTTCCCCTGAGTGTTCTTTGTAGATGACTGCCCATGTACTGCTACAGATCATTTACACAGCTTCAGTACAGCATACCAGGCATGGGATATCACAGTATATGATACTCAGTATTGCATATGTTTGAGTTCATACCTCTCAACTGTTCATATTTTTGCAGAATGTCTACATTTTTGTTTCATATTTATGATCTTTTCCTCATAAACTTTTGTTTTTCTGGCAAGTCATTCACATGTCATTGTGCATTGAAGTCAGAAAATAAGGACACACACCAGTTTCAAACTTCACGCTCTTCAGAAAAATTATGCTAATGTAAATGTAATGAGATAAAAATTTTCATTTATTGTTGTCTTTATTTATATATATATATATATATATATATATATATATATATATATATATATATATATGTATTCATAATTATGAATTATACTTGGAGCTTAGTTATATATGTTTATTAATAGGTATGCACCTGTGAATAATATCCTTTAGTATTAATAGATGTATATATGTTTTTCCACACATATATATATATATATATATATATATATATATATATATACGCATACATATTTTATGTACTGCCTTTTTAAATGTTCTGTCTGTTTAATTAATTACTATGGTGATGTTAATTATGAATCCTTATATAAGGAAGTTATTTTTGTAATTATATTGTCTGATGAAGTTTGCCTATGTTGAGTAAACGAAAGCACTTACAAAACCTATCTGTGACTTGGGTGTTTTTCTTCAAATTTGGTTTTACGTTTGTTGGTTTGAGTTTTGTTTTAAGCTAATGTAAAACATATTATTTTATCAGCTTTCTCAGTTTGTAAGAGCAATATGAAAAATCAGTCCCTATTTTTGTCCCCCCCCATTATTTATGGCTTTGTCTAGATTTCTTGTTTTAAGAGGTTGCGAGGCATGTTTGAGTTTCATACTTCAAATCCTTCAGAACGTGTAATTCTACCACATTTCTAAAAGTGCTCTATGTCAAATATGTCCATATTTCTAGGTCATTGTCCCTGCATTATGTTGGTCTTTGTGCAGATGTGTTGAAGTAAGAGAATGAGAGCTATCTATGAAGTCCTGGTGATCATTGTGGCATTCCACGCAAAACCACAGACCATAAGTGCTCTGCTTTTAACAGGATTACTAACTGTGTTCACTTACGTAGCCAGTAAACCTTGCTTAGATGCTGCACATGGCATGAATATGCATTATGCAGTGGTGAGCACTGCTGCTCACCGAGCCCCACCTCACACACACATAAATGCCATGTAGACGTCATGCACAGCCTATATGGAGTTACTGAATCTCAGGGCTGTTCTCCACTATTCCATACCATAGTGGACTAGAATGGTACCTCATTACCAAGAGTGGTCTTGACAACAGTATAGCAGAGGTTCTCAGAATAATGATGGAATTGGTTTTAGAAAATAAATACATTTGGTTTGAAGGTACAATACTTAAACAAAAATGGGGGTAGCAATGGGGGCAACTTGTTCTCTGATTTTTTGCAAACATAGTCCTAGCAATTTTTGGAAAATAATCTTGTTTTTAATTCAGGTTTTGAAAATGCATAGATGTTTTATGGCTGTTACCCAGATGACTTGATTCTGTTTTGGAAGGATATAGACTCTAGATTAGATTAATATTTCCAGTATACTAACAATGCCACTGATTTTTGAGGTTCATCATTTTGGATGTGGAAATCACAACTGATCATGGAAGTAGAAGTTTCACTTCAGATTTATATAGAAAACCAACTTGTTCTAACATTTCTCCATTTTGAGAACTGTCATCCAAAGTACCAGAAGAAGGCCCTGCTGAAGGGTCAGCTAGTGAGACTAACTAGGATGGTGTCTGCTTTGGATCAATTTTATGAGGAAGGGGGAAACTTGAGAATGATGTTACAAAATAGTAGCTACCCAAATTGTTTTTCTAAAATATTTTCAATGAATGCAAGGATTACAGGGATTTATAAACCTCTTCTAGGTACAACCCCAGTAGTCATATATAATATATATTGGAATATAAAAAAATCATGGAGGCAAGTCGTGGCACATTTATAAGAATACCAGATACTAGAGGCATGACAAAATCTGATAGATGCACCTAGTGCCAATTTATTATAAAAGGGAATTCTGTTTACATTCACATGTTTGGGAAGATTACCTTCCCCAAAAGATGAAACTGTGAAAGCAAAATGGTTGTTTATTTTGCCCTGTGTAGAGACTGTCCTTTATTTTATGTAGAAAAAACAGAGATGCACTTAAAACAGCAAATTTGTGAGCATATTAGAGACATCAAAATGAAACATCAGATAAACGCACTTTGCAGACACATTGAGAATAATGAGGGGCACAGCTTTGGGTTTTATATTGTAGAAGTAGCAGAACAAGGTCAAAGGGGAGGATCAGTAAAATCTAAAGAAGCCGAATGGCAATTGGAAACAAATGCAACTGGATCAGGAGGTTTAAATGATCACATTTCCCTGACTAGCTTCTTAAGAATGAAAGCACTTATATATTAAATTGATTTGTGCCTTTATATATATTATAAATGTATTGTTCTATCTGTTTTAAGATGCTTTACTCAAGCGAGTATGGTTAACTATTTATTAGTATTACTTCTTTTAGCTTAATATAATATTATTATTATCATTGCTTCACATTACTGTTTATGTACTAAAGTTTTATCTGTGTAAGTTTACTATGTCCTGTTTACACAATAAAGGCTGTAAAGCTCAAATACACACACCACTGAAATATTTTTATTTATTTATTTTATATTATTTTACATTTGTTAGCCGGGAAGGTCCGACCAGATATATGTCCATTTTCAGCGGATGCCAGGGGAGAAAAGCTCCATACAGTAGACATAAGACAGAACAGCATAATACACTGTAAAATACAATAGAGAAATACAATCATGAGAAACTTTTACATAATTACATAATGAACCCATTCAACAATTAGAATAATTCAAGATAGAGGTTATACAATATATTTGTAGGTCATTGTCTAAGTTCACAGCCCAACATTCAAGAGGTTCATATATATTTGTGTGTTTCTTCGTAGGTTACATAAAATATGTTCTAGATTTCACTTAAGCACATGTTAGTACAGAGTAATAGGTTAGGATTCAGAGACACTGCTAAGAGACCCTAGTTGGGTGCACAGTAGTAAAGTGTACGGAATTAGTCAGGGGTAGAGCAAGGACAGAGCCATCGCAAATTGAAGTATTGAGTAAGGTTCTTTTTAAACTGGGTTGGGGAGGGTTGTAAGGTTAGTTCTGTAGGAAGAGAGTTCCAGACTTTACCAACTGAGTTCATAAACAGAGCTTCCCCAGCTGAGTTGTTCGCTTTGAAGGTGAAAGCTAACATTTTGTTAGCGGATCTGAGAGTTTTAATGTTATGGTAGGAGGTGATGAGAGTTTTAAGATCAGGTGTCCATTCTGGCTGGTAGAAAATCTTGTGGGTGATTATTAGTTGGTTAGTTAGTAGAAGGTTAGATAGTTCAAGCCAGCTTAGTAGTTTGAGGTTGTGGCAATGATGGGTCCTATAGGCAGAGGCAGTGGCAAATCTGCAATGTGATGATAGCAGGTTGTGAGCTTCTTCAGGGGTTTTATTCAGGTTGGTGAATAAGGGGGAGGCGTAGAGAAGTGTGGATAGGAGATGAGTGTGAGCAATAACAATTCTGGCTAGGGGAGTTAAGAAGGGTTGGATTCTATGTAGAGAGGCAAGTTTTTATTTACTATTTTGATGGTGTGGTCGATATGGAAATCAAACTTTAGGTTGTTGTTGACTATAACTCCTAGTAGTGTGGTTGAGAGGTCTAGTGAGATAATAGTGCCATTGTTAGATGTAATGGAGAAGGTTAGAGAGGAGGTCTTACGAAATGTGAACAGCAGCAGTTTTTTTTTTGGGGGGGGGGTTTAGTATGAGACAGCGATAGAGGAGCCAATTTTCAACTAGGCTAAATATGTTTTAAGATAGTGTCAGTAGTTCTTCTGAGGTTGTGGCAGAACAGATTAAGGTTGAGTCATCTGCATATTGAATACAGGTAGTGTCTGGTATTACTTTATGCAAGTCATTAATGAATATGGAAAATAGGAGGGGCCCTACGATTGATCCTTGGGGGACTCCAAGTGTTATAGGTAAGAGGGTAGATAAGTTATCTTTCTACAGGACAGCCTGTTGTCTACCTCCCAGATATGACTTAAACCATTGTATAGAATGAGTGTCTAGGGAGATTTTTTTCTAGGGTTTTCAGGAGAAGTTGATGGTTTACCATGTCGAAAGATCTAGGAAGATGGCTGAGGAGAGTTTATTTCTATTGCGGTTATGATTTATGGCATTGGAGAAGTAGAGTAGGGCAGTGGTGGTACTGTGATTTGTTCTGAAGCCATGTTGAGAGTTTGACAGGTGATTGTTCTCAAGAAGATAGGCAAATAGTTGTTTTTGGATACATTTTTCAAGGATTTTGGCTATAGGAGAGAGTATTGCTATGGGTCTGTAGTTTGAGATGTCTGTGAAACTGCCTCCCTTGTGGAGTGGAATGATATGGACTACTTTCCAGGTAGTGGGAATGGTAGCTCAGATAATGATCAGTTGATCTTAATGGATATAGGATAGGCTACAGCATCTGCTGCTTTTTGTAGGTAGTCTGCTGGTAGGAGATCTGCGGCAAGGGTAGTTGGTTTTAGTTTTCTAGTTAGTTTAAGGATAAATGAAGTTGAGACTGGCTGAAACTGGAAGGTAGTGTGGGTAATGGGTGTAGAGGCTGATGGATTTGGTGCACTGGGGGATAAGTTATTGGCTAAGTTTTGGATAGTTTCTGTAAAGAAGCTATTGAAGGAGTTGGCTACCTCTACTGGAGAATTTGAGTTGGAAGTTGAGTGGACAGGGGTGGTAGATAGTCCTGGATGGAGCAGTGTGTTTAGAGTTGCCCAGAATTTATTTGGTTTGTTCTGGTGTTTTTGTTGTAAGTTTTGTTGTAGGTTGTCTATGATGGATAAGAATTTAGTATTAAAGTATTTTATAGCTTCCTCTAGTGGAAGATGCTTAAGTACTGACCAGTTGCAAAGTTTAAGGTCTGTTTGGAAATTCTTAAGGTTAAAATTTTTCTTGTTCCTGATTGTTTTGTAGGTGGGTTGTTTGTGGATTTCAGCCTTTTGCCTGATAATATAGGTGAGATGGTGATTACTTATGTCATCAGGCAAGGTTCTGGCTTTATACATGAGTGGGTGGTTGTTAATAAGTATCCAATCTAATATATGTGGCAAGTGGGGGGTTCAGAGGAGCATGAATACCAGTCTATAGTAAAATCTCTGAGTACAATGATTTCTTGGGGATAATTATTACATACTGATACAGTACATTATTTATCTTGGCCTAACAATACTTAAAATACTGTTATTTCATGCTCTGCCGATCAGCTGCTTTATCTATCCATTTCAACAACTAAACAATCCTAATTACAACTGAGCCTGAAATTGGTCGATATTGATCAGTGCACTACCTCAGTAAACAAATATAACTACCTAACTAACTAACCAAATAAATACATTTAATTGTTCTCTCTCCCAGTGTGCTGAGATCACAGCTACATAGAAGATTCTTACTGCAAAATTGTGTAGGAGATTCTCCCTGGCAAAAGACAGTCAACAGCTAAATTTTTCTTACATCCCTAAAAGTAGTAGAACAACATTATCTTCAGTTATCCTAAAGGAAGGCAGTACCCACATATGAAGTTTAACTACTAAAAATATCTTTAGAGCTGCAGATACTCTTCTCCTCACTTTTGTAGAGAGTGGTTTGTACTGCAGAGTGAAACTGATGGAAGCACCTGCCCCAAACTTTATATTACTATATTTTATGCTGAGTTAGCACATTAGCATATGCTCCTATAAATGTCTTATGTATAGTATATTAGCAAATGTTCTGACACTTTTTACCCTAGGCCTCCAATGAAAACGGACTGTTCTGTCCAGTTGAACCTCCCTGGTAAACAAATGTAAAACAATAAAATAATAATAATATTATTTCTTCTGATTGATCTCACACAGTTATCCTCACCATGATACCTACATGAGAATACTGCACTATCTTTGTGCATCTCAATTAACTGCCAAACTCTGTTTCAGACATAGTACTATCTTCATAACCCTCGTACTTTTTATTCCTCCCTACATCAACCTGTTAAAAAACAAACTTATCTACCCCAGTCACAATTCTAATTACACATCAGTCACCCTGTCAAAAAGTAAAAATTAGTGTCTACACATACAACAACCTCACTTTCTAAAACTTCAACTTTCAAGTAATGTCCATCCCTTTTGCAATCTCTCCATTACCCATCATATTCAAAAGACTTCTCCCCTTTAATACTAACCTCAGATGTATCTATGAAAAAACTCTCAGAGGTGCTTTCCTAGCACCTAACTGACACAATTATAGCCACAGAAACATGGCTAAAGCAGGAAATTAATAATGAAGAAGTGGTTCCCCCAGGCTACCAGGCTATAATATCCTTAGTCTTGATAGAAAAACTCTCAACTTCTCACTTCCCCTCAACTATAAGAACAGCTGAAATCCTGATGGCTACTCTGAAAATAAACAACCATAAAAGCCTAACTATTCTAGTGGAATATACCCCCCAGCAATAATATTGACACAGCTGAGGAACTCCTCTTGTGGGTTTTTTCATCTACTTGTCAAGAACCTATCATAATGGGAGATTTTAATACTGATTGGTTAACATAAAAATATATCCTCCAACAAAATTTTAACCTCTGTGGATTTACTCATCTTATAACAACCCCAACAATATATAATAAAAAACAGCAACAGACAGAGCACCTTAGATTGGGTCTAAACAATTTTTCCTGAAAATAAAATACTTCCTATAGCTCAATACCAGGTAATCTAAATGACCACCTACCCAATTTTATTGTAAGGGAATGTCCATTCACTGAAAAATGCATTGCATTAGTCACAGTCAATCTTGTGACATCACTAACTTTGATAAAGATACCTTCACCAGAACCTTAAAATATATCAATCACAACTATTAAAACAACTTCCACTAGATAAAGCTGTATCCTTCTTCAGTAGCACTTTCCTAGACCAACTCAACAACATGCCTCTGTTAGAATTAAAAAAACTAAATTCAACACAACTCCTTGGTTAACAAAATAAACAAAGCCACTAATGCCAAGTAGAGACAAATCCTGGAGTCACTGAAACAAAACAAAACAAAAATTATTTCAATCTAAAATGTACAGACAGCTTAGAAATCAGGTTGAAAATAAGATCAAGTCAGATAAACAATCTTACTACACCAGTCAACAACATACAGGTAATACCAACCCTAAAGTATTTTGGTTATCAATAAACAAACTCATCCACCCAGGATGTACAACCCAACCAACTCCCATAACAACCAACTTCACAGAAAGTATAACTATCCAGTTCAATGCTTTCTTCATTCAGATGGTTGTGTCAGACACAATTACCTCTATATACAACAGTCTGTTCAACAACCAAATACAATACTTCCCAAACCTATACAAACCTCTTTCATCAAAAAACTTCTCCTTAAAATGAAGCCTACCACTCTTGCCCCAGATTACTTTCCTCCAAAATACCCAAGATAGAAGTGGAAGAAATTGTTAGCAAGAACAGGAAGCTAAGGTCAAAAGGACTTCTATATTATCCAGCTGATAATACTGAAGTAACTTCAAAACAGAGACACAGAGTTGATATAAGTGAAAGAGGGATTAGATTTTCTTTAACGTATAGCAATGATGTGACAGACATACCTCAAGTCATTAGGAATAACTGGAAAATATTACAGACTGATCTGAACATTAAAAAGATTGTTGGAAACCAGCCAAGATTTTGTTTTAAAAATAAGAATAATTTAAAGAGTGTTTTGTGTGATAATACTCCCTCCAGAATCCAGAAAGAATGTATTGGATATCTGGAAACGTATCTTTGCAGGAGATGTAAGGCATGCAATTACATCAACAGTTCTGGTTCATTTCAGCATCAGACTACAAAAAGGGTTTATAACTTTGAACTCTATGAGGATTGTACTTGCAATCTAGTTTATCTGGCACTATGTGAACAACTTATTTGTTTCTGCATTGGAAAAACTAACAAAGCATTTAAAGTGCGTATTCTTCATCACTTAACCGATATATGTCTAAAGAAGAAACAAAATGCCTTAGCCCAACATGTTATACATAATCCAACACATACATTTTGCTTCATGGCAATCCAGTCTGTCACAAACAATTTGAGGGTAGGGGATATATCCAATCACACTGAGTACATGGAATTGTGATGGATAGTCAGGTTGCAAGCAGACAAAGAGCCTGGATTTAATGGTGTGATCCCTTTACAACCAGAACTCAGAAGGCAGAGACTAATGAGAAAAGATTTTTCAATTGGTGATTACCCTTTAAAAGGCTCCAAAGGAACAGGAAACAACAGGATCTGAAGAAGGATTGCGCTGAGAGTGCTTGCTCATTGTCTTGTTTTGGATTTACTTGCATGTTTTTACTTTGTTATACTTGGGACTTAAACTTTGAGCTTGGATTTTAGTTTTTTAATTAAAGTGTTTGATTTTAACAGTTCTGCCTGGTAACAAGACCTTTTTATCCTAAGCTGTTATTCTCATTCTTATAAGGCTTGTTTTCAGTGAAATCAGTATATTTTATTTCACTTTAGATTGCTGTTGTTTTGCCACCAGTTTCACACATGGCAGAAAGTAATGATAATTTGGAACTCAGTTATCGACTGGAATGTGAGTATATTAATAAATCTACATTTATGACGTGTATGAATAGTGTGTTAACTAATAATGTGAATCCTGTGTTACACTTGAATCTGGCTGATGTGGCTTTAGAATTACCATTGAAGTGAACTGAAGAAGAGACCTTTTCCAAGATATTTAAAGAAGATGCAGCTTTTAAGCTAAAATGACTACAGTGGCAGTGCTTCCATTTGGAAGCCTGCTTACATTACAATATCATACCAAGGGGACTTAGAATTAAATGTATGCCAACATATGAAAACTACTATCTGGAACATTTTAGGAGAGGGCAAGAGATTAACTTGAAAACAAGTTTCAGATATATTAGGTTACTGATGATGCATTTTTTTCATCCCCAAGAGGAAGAAGTGGCCAAGCTTATAGAATGGAAACAAGTTAAATTAGAGAAACTAGCACTTATGGATGTTTTTATAACTAAGACAGAAGATTGACAGTATTCACTACCTACTGATAAAATGATGACTTCATCAAAGAAAACTACAATTACATCAAGCACTGCAGAAAATGGTACATCACACTGGGCTAGACCCAAGAATAATGCCAGACATATTCAATTTTTTCTGGATCTTTCAGTGCCTGTAAGACAGAACACTTCATACAGGACATCAAGATCCATCAGCAGAGACAGGAAGAAAAGAAAAATGATGGCATGACACAGAAAGATGGAATATTGGTTTTCAACCTCTCTAAATATGTACTTAATACTGCAGGGCTATCAGTGTTAAACAAAGGTTTGACATTCATACCAGTACTCCCATCTACTTTAGATGAGTTTGTCATTGATCTTAAGACTTTTGGATGTAATATTTTATTAAAGCATGCTTTTTGTACTAATCTGGATGGCAATTTAAACATATTCAAGAAACCTAGTACATATATGCCACTACCACATCCAGTAGTACATTTATTTATTAAAGTATGTGAAACAGAAGTTTCCAAGCTCAGACACAAGCAACATAGAAAGATTTTTCACAACATGACCTATGAAAAAAACAGAGTATGAAAAAAACAGAGCTTAAAAAATCTAAATAACAACAATGCCATAAGTATTAGACCAGCACATAAAGGAGGTGGCATTGTTGTTTTAGATAGTGTTACATGTAATAGTAATATGAAAGAGATGTTGAGTGAAGCCCAAACTTACATGACATTATCCAAAAGGGATGTTAATAAGGTGATGGACAAAATTTAAGCTGAAATATATGATATGTTTTTGACACAGAAGATCAATAAGGAATTGCATGAATATTTGATAGTGGAAAAACCTATAGTGCCCATTATGAAAGGGCTTCTGAAGGTTCATAAGCATGAGTCAGATCCACCTATGCACCTAAATGTATCAGGTACAGGATGGCTGACTGAACCTGCTTCTATCTTTGTTGAACATCAACTCAAACTTATTATTACAAAGGTTCAACCATCCTTATGGACAAATCCCAATTTCTAGCATCTTTATTTCAATGTGTAGACATTATAAGAGATGGTATTGTATCAATCCTCATAACCATGGATGTGAAGAATTTATTCACCAGTATAACCAATAAATATGGAATCAAAGTAGTTTGTATTTTTTAACATTGAATAACACTATTGCTACTAACATCATATAGCTAATTTGCTCTTTATTAAACATCGTCTTTGAAAATAATTATATTTTTGTTTTTGAGAACTGCTACTTTTGGCAGAAATAGGGAGTGGGCATGGTCACTTCCTGCACCAAATAGTTATTCCAACATAATGATGGCATACTGGGAAAATTAATATGTCTTTAATGATATGAATCCATGGAAAAAAGACATAATATTCTATAACCATTTTGTTGATGATATTTTTCTATTGAGGCCCAGCAATAAAGATGGACTGGATGCCTTTACTGCATATCTCGAGAAGACTACTACGTTTCTTAGTTTTGGTATGAAGCATTCAAAACCAATATCAATTTCCTGGATGTTAAACTAGATCTCAGTCCTGAACATGGTATTAACACACAGGTTCATTGGAAGAAATATTGGAAAAAAACATACGTTGCATAGATCAAGCATGCATCCCAATTATATTTACTCACAAATTATAATGGGACAGATGCTTAGGGTTTCAGGACTATGTGCTAATGACATGTACTACGAGACTGCAATTGAGTGTTTGAAGAATAATTTTATAGAAAGAGGTTATACCAAGAGAGAAATGGAAGAAATTGTTGGTAAGAACAGGGATCTGAGAAGGTCAAAAGGACATCCATATTATTCAGCTCATAATACTGAAGTAACTTCAAAACAGAAACACAGAGCTGATACATGTGAAAGAGGGATTAGATTTACTTTAACTTATGTGAGAGACATATGTCAAGTCATTAGGAATACCTGGAAAATATTACAGACTGATCCACACATTAAAAAGGTTGTTGGAGACCAACCAAACTTGTTTTAAAAATAAGAAGAATTTAAAGAGAGTTTTGTGTGATAATACTCCCTCCAGAATCCAGACAGAATGTATTGGACATCTGGGAATGTATCCTTGTAAGAGATGTAAGGCATGGAATTACATCAACAGTTCTGGTTCGTTTCAGCATCTGACTACAAAAAGGGTTCATAACACTGAACTCTATGCAAAGTGTACTTCTTGCAATCTAGTTTATTTGGCACTATGTGAACAATGTATTTGTTTCTGCACTGGAAAAACTAACAAAGCCTTGAAAGTTCATATTCTTCATCACTTAAGTGATATATATCGAAAGAAGAAACACAATGCGTTAGCCTGACATGGTATACATAATCCAACACATACATTTTGCTTCATAGCAATCCAACTTGTCACAGATACTTTAAGGGGAGGGGATATATCCAATCACTCTGATTACATGGAAATGCAATGGATAGCCAGGTTATAGGCAAACAAAGAGCTTGTACTCAGTGGTGTGGTCCCTTTAAAACAATCACTCAGAAGGCAGAGACTCATGAAATAAGATTTTTCATTTGGTGCTTACCCTTTAAAAGGCTCCACAGGAACAGGAAACAACAGGATCTGAATAAGGCTGATTGCTGAAAGTGTTTGTCCTTTGTTTTGTTTTGGATTTCTTGGATTTACTTGCAGGTTTTTCCTTTGTAATCCTTGGGACTTAAACGTTGATCTTGGATTTTATTTTTTTTTTAATTAACGTGTTTGATTTTAGCAGTTCTGCCGGTAACAAGACCTTTTTCATCCAATATAGCCAGACTTCTTCAGAATACCATCATAATAAATACAAAGTTATTTTATAACACATATAAACCAATGAAAAACATCAAAAATATCATGTTTATTTGCCAATTACAAACCTTAATTAATAGAGATTTTAAAAAACACATAGACTTAAAAACACCAATATATTAAAGTGATAGATCACTTGATTATTGCACTCATATTTTTATTGCACTTATATAATTTTCTGTCTTTTGTTTGTAAGAAAACATTTGATGTTTGTTGCATCATTTAAAATTTAAACCTGAAGGTATATCTGCTCCTAACTTTAATTACCACACAGTTTCTTGTTGCTCAGGTTTATTCTTATAATTACCCCCCTGCAAATCTCTAGGTACTAATTATAAAACAGAAAAAAGGAATTTTTTTGCGCCCTTTACAATCTTTGCCATGTTTATAGAGGGCATTACTTTCATCTCCTCTTTTGATAGCATAAATATGTTGTCGTATTCGCTCCTTTAAATTCCTACTAGTCATCCCTACATATTAGGCATTACACCCTGAGGAAACAGAAATATATACTAGTTGTCTGGAGTTACAACTAAAAATTCCTGGTGCTGAAAGAGTGTAATTTAGACATACACTAGTTGACCACAGTGAGAGTAGAAGCCCTACCTAGCTATCTACAGAACACAGTACTTAATGTGAGTGCCACAGCACAAGTTTGACTTTCATAGTGTCAGACAACAATTTATAGCAGATGACATTTGTGACATTCCCTCTATGGGCCAGTAATCAAGGAGCCTGAATCCTCACCACTGACACTGGAGAGAGGCATTCACTTGGAATAGAAATATATACACACACAGCATTTCCAGATGCAGCTCTCTGTATCAAGCACAATTTCCCTTAAGAGCACACAGGGAACACACTCAGTCTGGGGTCTGGATTTCTCTCTCCAGGTCCCCAGTATGACTCCCCACTGGCACAGCTCTAGAGTTGAATCCTCAGCTGACTGTCAAAGTCAGGTCTTCCAGTACCTTCTCTGTGTAACCAGTGTTTTGTGTCCCTGCTCCAAGCAGCTGAAGCACTAACATCTTGAGATTTGATTTTCATATATACACACTCACACACACACACACACACACACACACACACACACACACACACACACACACAGATGCAAACACACCTGGGAAAGGCTAGCACAGATTTCCTAGCTCTACACTGCCACCAAACACTCCAAAGCCAGCTACTTGCAAAGGTGTCCAATTACACTGAGTGAAATTAATACTAATACCAAAGATAGTGTTTCACCAACAAAGTAAGGCTTTCAGGAGTGGCCACAGAGTCACCAAATTCATATAAGTACTCTCAAAGGTTAAAATAGTCTATAAAAGCTAGTCACAATTAAAGGTTTAAATATATTTAATAATAAATAATAAAAGAAAATTAAAATATGGAATATCTATCTACAATAAACACCAGAGTTTCAATCACAGGAAATATTAAAATAACACAGATGAATAGATTCACACAGATATCTCACTATATTTTCCTGACTGATCTAAAGAATTACTATTCCCTGGTCTCTTACTAGAGCAAGACAAGATGAAATAGGTGAGCAGTCTTCCTTCTTTGTCAGGTTCCAAAAAACAGACTGCTCTGAGACTTCAGTTTCATCTGTTATTAAAATATAATTACAGAGCTGGCTTACAAAATGATATCACACACACACCTGGTCATAAGACTTATGGTTCCCATACTACCCCGTTGGCTAGAAGCTGTCAGGATTTAACACATATGTGTCAGTAATACACACATGGAGTTTTGCTAAGATCTTTTGTAGCTTCTGGAAGTTATAAAACAATTTCAAACTTTCACCCTTCCAGATAGCGATTAGTTCACTGCTATGGACAATACAATAAGGATTCCTAGTCTTTGATTTTACAGGCATTTTGTCTCTTGCTGCAATCAGAACAGTATGAAACAATCTTTATGACCTGCTAGGTAATTTAATTTCAATCTATTTTTCAAAGTTAGCTGCAGCTGAGCTTAACCTCTTCCCTTCCAGTATGCTCTGTTACAATATTAATTTCAACAGTTATAATAGTCTGACATACAGCCGTATTTCTTTGCTGTCCAGCAGGACACACAGTTGATACATTTTAACGCAAGCAGCTTTACAAATACATTTTCATCACAAGCACCTGTACAAATCAGTTTGATATAGAAATGCACAAAAGTAAAATGAAGCGTCAGGTAGTGTTGCTGGAATCCACAAACGAAATACACTTGTAAAAAAGAAGAAATACAGTGACGCACACAGCAGAAGTTAAATAAATGCCAAATGCCAATGGGTAGTAATAAATAAATGACAATTTAATAAAGGTAAGTGATTTGACATTAAGAATGACAATGCTTCATCAGACAAAATAACAGCACTCCAAAAACTTCAATATAAAGTGATCAAACTCCACCCAACAATGAAATTAATTAAAATCAATTTGCACTTGTTTCCTACCTTTCCTGTAACTAGTCTAGTCCAGATACAGATTTGATGTATCCAGGACTGTTTGTAAGCTTCTGAGCCTCCCCAAGACTTGCTGTGTCGAAGGGTAGCCTTCTAGCTTGTCAGTAGGAGTGATAAGCACTAATTAGCCTATCTACCACAAGAGGAGTGGTTTCCGACCCAGAAATTGTAGTTTATGGCCCATTTGGGCAGTTTTTCCATATCTTTCAACTTTCTAGTTTAAAAGCCCATATTTGCGCTTGTTTCCCACCTTTCCTGTAACTAGTCTAGTCCAGATACAGATTTGCTGTATCCAGGACTGTTTGTAACTTCTGAGCGGTACTAAAGTCTGTGTTTCAATTTTTCACTTAGACCTGCTACTTCTCTCCTCTCCTGCACTTTTACTAACTTATCAGTCTAGCACCTTACCAGACTTCTTGTAGCAATTATTGTAGCACATAAAAGTGCTACCATCACTAAACATTCTACAAGGAAAAAGCTCCAGTGCTTATTATTAATACCCACCTATCCAGGCATGTTTAAAGGTCAGTTCCCTGTGCTTTCTCCTATTAACCAGGTGAACTTGGACGTCCTGAGGCAATGTAGCAACTGTCTCATGTACACCAACAACCCTCTCCTCTTATCTCCCAACCTTCAGACTTGTGAGAGATGCACTTATATATCCAAATTGGAAGCAAAGCAATCTCCAGACAAGACCAAAATAGCTGGTCAAGACAAGAAGGTCAACACTTGCACCACACCACATGGAACACATAGCCCTCCAGAACACACACCAGCACTGCCTTCACATAAACACACAAACCACACACCCACCTTTGCGGAGGCTGTCAAACATCTACCCAAAAAGCAAAGCCCTCCAAGGCAGAAATGCACTTGACTGAAGAACAAAAATTCGAGGGAACAAGCTGCTAAGCGAAAGGAAAACAGATAATGAAGTAAAGTCCACAGTCCGATAAAACTGTTCCAAAGAAAGCAACAAAAGTCCATGCGCTGTAATATTAGAGCTTTTATTAACCACAAGCACTTTCGGAGAGACTCCTATCTCTCCTTCCTCAGACAAAAATGAAACAACCAGTTGTAGTATCAAACTTTCTTTAAAAAGGGTGGTGTCAACTAATTAACCAATTAGTAAACAAATTGCCAATTACCAATTCAACAGCTTGTGAGTTTAAAATCATACAGAACCAGCAGCTAAAATATTAGAAACAAAACAAAACAAAACTTCACTTTAAAAATGCGAATATTTCGCCATTTAAAACATAAAACTTCAAGTCTTTTCTATCATAAAAGGATATAATATCTGTCAATACTCATATGCATGATATACACTGTTCTTATGTTGTATAAAAAATATATACACAAATACGTAAATTATAGATTACGTAATAAATGCAACTACATCCAAAGGCTAAGCCTTAAACATTTAAATTTAAATTTAAATTTAACTCATAGTGCTAACATTTAAATGATTGTTAGCATGGAACTGCAAAACTCTCATGAGTAGCTTTCCAAATATTAACACCTGTAAATTTAAAATCACTACCATCACTAAACATTCTACAAGGAAAAAGCTCCAGTGCTTATTATTAATACCCACCTATCCAGGCATGTTTAAAGGTCAGTTCCCTGTGCTTTCTCCTATTAACCAGGTGAACTTGGACGTCCTGAGGCAATGTAGCAACTGTCTCATGTACACCAACAACCCTCTCCTCTTATCTCCCAACCTTCAGACTTGTGAGAGATGCACTTATATATCCAAATTGGAAGCAAAGCAATCTCCAGACAAGACCAAAATAGCTGGTCAAGACAAGAAGGTCAACACTTGCACCACACCACATGGAACACATAGCCCTCCAGAACACACACCAGCACTGCCTTCACATAAACACACAAACCACACACCCACCTTTGCGGAGGCTGTCAAACATCTACCCAAAAAGCAAAGCCCTCCAAGGCAGAAATGCACTTGACCACCACAACATAGCACTAATCATGAGACACATAACTCTCCTAAACAGTGTGCCACTCAACCAAAGCCCCTAAGACAGAACAGCAAGCCCAACATACTAGTCATAGGTGACTCGATAGTGAAGCACACTGATGTCCCACTCACTAGGTTGAATAAGAAGAAAGTAACAGTCAGCTGCCTGCCAGGTGCCAGGATCTGCCACATAACCCATGCACTCAGGTCCCTCAATAATAGGTACAAATTTGACTCTGTCATTGTACATGTGAGTGTGAATGACTTGAGATGTACCTCCCTGGACTACATGAGAAGAGACATGGAGGAGATTTCGGATTATGTAGCCCAGGCGGGTATGACCCTAGCCCTGAGTAGCATCCTACCATTACCCAGAATGGTACCACAGTACAAGCAGAAAATGATCGATTTGAACAATTGGCTAAGTTTCTGGTCTCATTCTAAGGGGATCTAGTATCTGTCTGCCTGGGATAATATGATTAACAGACCTTGATGCTCTTTGCCAGAGATGGCCGGCATCTGTGACCCCTGGACTTCTGGACTCTGGCAAAGGCTCTTGCCACCCCTATAGTGCCTTTTTTAGGTGGTGTTCCAAAGACTGAATTACCATGGTAACAGCTACAAACAAATGCAATCTGAGGGTCATGCTGTTCAATGCTAGAAGTCTAAACTGAAAATGCATATTGAAGCACTCCTTAAATGGAGAACATTGACATTTGTGCTGTAACAGAGATCTGGTTCAAGGCAGCAGAAAGCACCCCTGCACTACCAGGTTATAACTCATTCCACACCTTTCGGCCCCAGAACTTGGAGCAAAGGTCCAAAGGCAGTGGTGTTTCCATATTCATAAAGGATGCGCACACCTCCAGACTGGTAGCCCAACATAACGCATCAGAGATACTTCAGGTGCAGCTAACATTGGGTAAGACAGCAATTCAGGTCGTAGCCTGATATACATCCCCAGCAATGTCCCAAGACTTACACTCCACATTTCTAAGTACACTGGAGAATATTAGGGTCCAACCTAACACTCTCATACTGGATGATTTCAACTACGCCTCCATTATCTGGGAAAACTACTCATGTACCAGTACACTTGCCTAACTTTTCCTGGAATTCATTAATTCAAATGTCTTGTACCAGCTCATTCTTACCCCACTAGAGGTAGCAACAGCCTTGACCTGGTCATTATTAACATGGGTGACTGTTCCTCTACACCAATAGTTAACTCCTCCCTAGTTAGATCCGACCACAAACTAATCACCTAGGAAATCAACATCCCTCCCACCCCACCCCCCGCAAAAGTAACCACCATGAAAAACATCTCCAAAACTAACTTTGGGCTCCTAAAAACAGAGATGGCTAACTTCATGGCACCCATGCAAATGAAGAACAGTTGCATGACTGATAAATCATACACCAATGCACTGTGCAAACACATACACAAATGCATGGATCTCGCCATACCCAGTAGAACCAAGATGCTCTCCTCCAAAAAAAGGAAGCCAATCTGGTGGCCCCCTGCCATAAACAACCTCTACAACAGAAGAAGGAAACTGATGCAGAATAAGGTGAAGTCCCAAGACTGGAAAAACTCCCTTATCAGCCTCAACAAAAAGTTGAGATCTCTCATCAAATCCTCTAAAGCTAGCTATGAAAACAGAATTGCAGCAGATAGTAAAAACAACTGCAAGGCCTTCTATAGTTATGTAAAGAATTTCCATGGCAATACCCAGATTTGCTCTTAGCTACTTCACAATGTTACCTTCTATACCAAGCCAACAGACATTGCAATTATACTGGCTGACAGATTCAGTGCTAACTTTACCCCTCCACCCCAGAGGACCAATCACAGTAACAGTAGATTTCCAGGCACCCAGTATTACTGCTGCACAGATTAAAACAGCATTATCCAAGGCAAAGAATACATCTTCCATGGGACCTGACAATAACCCTGGCTGTGTTCTACATGAACTACAGAGTAAACTGGCACCTCACCTATGTGCTCTGTTCAATCATAGCCTCACCTCAGGCTTTGTCCCAACCGAATGGTGCATTGCTGCGATGATCCCTCTCCACAAAAGAGAAGTGACTACAGACCCTGGGAACTATCACCCCATTAGCCTGACAAGTTTGATATGCAAAGCTATGGAACACATCATCATGGACCTAATAAACAAGGATATAGGGAATCTCCAAACTCTGGATCTCACACAATTTGGTTTTGTGAAGGCTAGATCATGTCTGCTCAACTTGGTCGACTTCTTTGAGTCAGTCATCATAGCTGTGGATGAAGGCAAGGTGGTTCATACAACCTACCATGATCTGGCCAAGGCGTTTGATACCATTCCCCATTCAGGAATCATAGCAAAACTCACTAAGCTACGCATCAATCCCTATATCACTAAGTGGGTTACAAACTGGCTCACAGATAGAACCTACAGTGTGAAAATAGTGGACTCCAAGTCAGACTGCCAACCAGTCACGAGTGGAATCCCACAGGGTTGGGTCTTGGGTCCTCTCTTGTTTGGTATCTACTTCTCTGAAGTCCAGGCCAACACAAAGGGTCTCTGGCTGACAAAGTTTCCAGATGATTGGAAGTTGGGAACTATTATTAACTCCCCAAGTGATATTGACATCCTACAGAAAGGCCTCAATGAGACTGGTGTCAGAACCATGGCCTTAAGTTCAATGCCAAAAAATGTGTCGTCATCCCCTTTGGGAAAACCCAGATCCCGTGAATTACCACATTGATGGTAGTCCACTGAACACAAAAGGTGTTATAAGAGATCTGGGAACACAGGTTGACAGCAGCCTCTCTTTTGACTACCACATTGCTACTGTGGTCAGAAAGTCCCTCTGTGTGGCACATCTCATTACTAAGGGTTTTGCATCCAGGAAGAAAGAGGTCATTGTCTCCCTCTACTCTTCCCTCATTAAGCCAATCATCGAGTACAATGCCCCATTTGGCATGTACCTCGCTAGGCACCTGCAACAACTAGAGAGGCCACAAAAGTACCTCACAAAGAGGATCCTAGACCTTAAACACTTGTCCTATATGGACAGACTCAAAAAACACCAACTATTCTCTGTCTCATATCGCCTACTTAGAGGCAATATGTGCTTGACATACAAAGCCATGTTTGATCCAGCTCAGTTAGAAATGCTACATCTAAAGAAATCCCAATCCCTCCACACAACTAGCTCCAGTGACCTTAACCTCATTGCCACAATCAACAGAACATGCTGGAGGGACAGGTTCATAACCCAGAGACTGCCTTTACTATGGAATAGACTTCCCATACATGTCAAACAGAGCACCTCACTAGGCCTCTTCAAGAGAAACCTCGATGAGTGGATGGGAAATAGAAAATTCACCCCAGGGATCACTCCAGTGGCTCTACTCGACAGAGGCACTGATAATCAAGGTTGGGTGGCATGATGACAGGGTAATCCTATGGGCTAGGTTTGTCACAAACATCCCTCACTACTGAATCTCTCAGCAAACTTGTCACACATTGATGACATCATCATCATGAGGCTCTCTCTCTCTCTCTCTCTATATATATATATATATATATATATATATATAGATAAACAGATCCCTATCACAACACCGACACGCCACAAACCCGACACTCAAAACGACACCAAAACACCGAAATGCACAAAACTGAACACCATAACACCGACACCCAAAACACCAACACACAAAACGTAAACTACACATTACACACAACTATACATGCACTAACCCTAACCCAAACCCTAACCCTAAGGTCTGACACTACCGCCCACTTACCCTACCCGCACCCTAACCCTAACTCACTTAACCCGCCACTAAACCTACATTCCGTCACTATCGCGCACTTACCCTACCCGCACCCTAACCCTAACTCACTTAACCCGCCACTACACCTAAAGACTGTCACTATCGCACACTTACCTTAACCGCACCCTAAGTCCGACACTACCACACACTCATCTTTCCCGCACCCTAACCCTAAATCCCACACTATCTCACACTTACCTGTCTGCTCCATAACACTAAATTCCTCACTATCGCACACTTACCTGTCCGCTCCCTAACGCTAAATCCCTCACTATCACACACTTACCTGTCCGCTCCCTAATGCTAAATCCCTCACTATTGCACACTTACCGACTCGCGCTCACACGTTGCCCATGTCGGTGTTTCGGCTGTCGGGATTTCACCTTGTCGATCATCTGTCTCGTCGGTCTTCTCGAGTCGGTCTTCTTAGCGTCGGTGTTTCTGCATGTTGATGAAGTCAAGGGGACCCATATAAACATACACACACACACACATATATATATAAACACGCACACACACACACACACACACACATATATATATATATATATATATATATATATATATATATATATATATATATCTATATATAGGTATACAAGAACACATTCCTATAAAGGCATTTCATTAAAGCATCATATATTCATAAAATGAAAATAATAATAAAAAAAGTATTATGAAAAAGTAATGAGTTAAGAAAAGTGCCTTTAGAGCTGGTTTAAGGGAAAGCATTTCATTTAACCCAGAAAATCTATAAGACTGTAGCTTAAGGATCCAGCTCTGTTCTCTCACTTCAGTTTTGTTTTTCAAGTCAACCCCTCTCATACCTAACTTCACAACCTCCAAAACAAAAAACTTAAAGGTATGTTGTTGTCCTAAGGCAGAATAATGTGTAGCTAGATCATTGCTGGTCTTATTATGTCTAATGTCTCTGTCTCTGAGGTGTTCTAAAATCCTGTCCTTCAAACAGCAATTAATTTTTCCAGTATAGAATGCATAACAGCATTCACAGAAACTGTAATATATCACATTTGCAGTCTTGCAATCTGCGTACAGTGAAAATTCTATCTCATGTTGTAGAGTAGGATGTCTAAAGGTATACTTAGAATAAATAAATCTGCAAGCCTTACAGTTCAAACAGGGAAACATATCACAATGTGCAGAAGATGGGGAATGCATTGCTTTTACAGCATTCCTATAACAAAGTTGCCTCTTGAGAGAGAGATTATTCCTGAAACAAAATTTAGGCTTATTGCCTATCAAATTAGTCAGTTAAAGATTACTCTGAAGTATACCCCAGTTTCTCCTCATTATATCGCAGACCAAATTAATATCATTAGTATATGTAAAAACACACCTAACTGTTCGGCCTTCTACTTGCTCTCTGGTTGGTATAGTTGCAGGATCTAGCTCACCAGAAAAAAATGGTCTAGCTTTACTGGCTCTTTCAGACTTCACACTAGATATGCAAGAGTCAGTCTCTCTGACCTTGTAACCTCATTTTAGGAATTCTTCCTTTAATTTTTCACAGCCTGATCTAAAGAATCTTCTTCTCTATGGAGAAGCATAATTTGAAACACCTGCCCTCTAAGCGTAGGAATGTGCCTAGGGTGTATGCTGCTTTTATGTAAATAAGAATTATTTTTACAAGACTTCTTATATGCATCCATCTTAAACCTACCTAACTCAACTCTGGTAATTGTTATTTCTAAAAGGTCTATAGATTCACAAGAAAAGTTACTACTAAACTTTAAAAATTCAGTAGTACTCTGCATAAACTCAATAAACTCCTGTAATGACTTACAGGAGTCTCTCCACAGCAAAAAAATATCATCAACAAAACATTTATGGTAAAGGATGCATGGGAGGTTGGGATAAACTTTTATGAACTTTTGGAAGCCCATAAAGTATCAGAACAACCAGAAATGCCACCAAAAAAAACTTGATCAAATCTTCTGTAATCATATTAGTCACCATTAAATCAAAAAGCAAAACTATCAATAACGGCCATCAATTGAGACTTAGAAATCTGAGGATAAGTACATTCATCACTCAAAAGTTGTTCCATAGCTGCTAAATAAAATATCTTATCCATAACAACAATCCCCCTCCCTTGTCAGCTGGATGTATTTCAACTGAACTAAGATATGTCAGCTCTCGTAACGTTGGCACTTCTGTCTCTGAAAAATAAAAAAAATTAGCAAAATCTTCAGCTCTCAAAGCTGTCCTGATCTGTTCATCACAAACTGCAGTAAAAGCTTCAATAATTGGATGTTTTCTGAAGAAACATAGTTGAGAGAGAGGATAAGTTGGGCTTTAACTTTGAGAAACAGTACCCTAAACTAAGGAGAAGTGAAAGAATAAAGAATAAACTAGACACCTTTTTGACAATCACTACTTTTGCCACTGGCCCCCTCTATTAACCCTCTGTATAAACCTCCTTTCCTGCCTTAGCACTTTCTATAAATATCTCTCTCTCTGTTATAAAACTGTTTTTCATAACTGTCTCCCTAGCACAGCTATACCTTTGTTCACCTTTTTTTCTACTACTTTGTAACAGAATATGTCTCTTACCTTTCCTATGCCTGTAGAACTCAGTCTCTCTCCATAACTGATTGCCTCTCAGGCTCTCTCAGCTGTGACCTGCTCCGTTCGCCCTACGGGCTCACTCCGCTCCCCTACCCTACCCCCAATTCCCACCCACCCCAGGGTTCCTAAACTTATACTTCCCTAACCACACCCTCTCTCTCTTCCAACCAATCCCATACTTCACCCCATTCCACATACTTTAGCCACACCCCCACCTTCTAACAACTACTCACAATAAGCCACTTCTTAGAGTACCTTTACCATATCCTCCTACTCTTAACTTGTATATATAAGTGCCCCGTCTATTCACTTCCTTTATCCTTTTATATTCCTCTCCTCTACATCTCATTCCCTATTTCATCCTTACACTTGAGTTCTTGTTTTATAATTCCGTTTAAGATGCCTATACCTAATCTAACCAAACTAACACTCACAATTATACTCTCAGCTACCCTCACCTCTACCTACCTTCTTACCTCCTTTGAAAAACTGCACTATTTCCATCTTAACCATTCCCACAAACAAACTGCAATTTGCACACACATATCCTCCAATAGACATTCTAACATAACTTCCACTCCCAGTTACCTACTACCTAAATACCATAGACTCTCCCACATTAAACATAATTTACCCTCAGAAAAAAAAGTGAAAATTCAAATATATTTTAGGAACAATTCATTAACAAAACTAAATAATCCCTCCTTAAAAGATGGCGACATCCACCCCAACCCTGACCCTACCAACCCTACTATCCAAACAACCCACCCTAAACTCAATAGCTCTCTCCTAATAGGGCATCTTAATATCCAAAGCATTAATAATAAAGTAGCTCACCTCCATGCCCTCCTAGATATTCACTCCTTTGATATCCTCTGCCTCACTGAGATTTGGTTGAAACCAGAAACTAAATACAATGAAATTATTCCCCAAGGCTACAATATAGTGAGACAAGACCGAACAAGATGTAAAGGTGGTGGAGTAGCAATTCTATTTAAAACGGACTTCATATCTCTACGCTACCTTCTAATCCAACCCAGGATAGTAACGCAGAAGTCCTCATTACTAAACTACAAATCAACGCATTTACATACCACCTGGAAATAATATCACTACAATAGAGGCTTTTCTAAGCTGGGTGTCTTCTACTTACCCCCAAGAAACAATAATACTAGGCAACTTTAACATTGACTGGAAACGTGTTAGTGCTGAAAATCCTACCTCTCATATTAACCTCCATGGCTTTACCCAAACCATAACCTCTACAACCAGAATTAACAAACCTAATAAGAAAGAGAGCACCTTAGACTGGATACCCATAAATAAACTGAAACAAACTTACAAGGTAGGAACCCTGCCAGATGATGTAAGTGATCATTCTTTGACCTACATCATAAGACAAAAGAAGGATTTTCCAAACCTCCCCACCTTTAGGACAACATGTTCTACCAAACACCTTAACTCAGAATTATTTCAAACTGAGCTTAAAGCATGTAACTGGAACCCTTTAAAAACACTTCCACTTGAAGAGGCTGTAAAGTATTTTAACTCTACATTCTTATCTATCCTGGATATGCATGCTCCTAAACGTTCCATCAGAATGAAGTCTAACCCAGCCCCATGGCTTTCTAATGAAACTAGAAATCAAATTATGCTTAGGAACAAAGTCTGGGCTAAATGGAGATCTAACAGAAATATCTCTGATCATCTACATTTTAGGCAGCTCAGAAATAGTACAAAAAAGGCAATACTTACAGATAAAAAACTACTACTGTAAACTCCAACAAACTCATCAAAATAATCCTCAAAAGTTCTGGTCTTGCATTAATAAGCTCCTTTCCCCAGGTAACTCCCGAACACCCACCCACTTGATGCAGATCCAAATGCTCCCCATCAAACTGCCAATACATTTAACTCTTTCTTCACTGAGACTATACAATCTCTAGCTAGTCAACTTATCTCAGAAAACTCCAACCTTCCCATCAACTTACCACACTCTTTATCTAAATTCAAACTACAACCCATCTCTACTTCTCTCATCTATAAATTTATTCAAAAACTCAAGCCATGTACTCCATCTGCTGACCAACGTCTTCCAAATATCTCCAAAAAGCAGCCAAAGTAATTGCCTACCCTATATCTATCCTTATAAATAGGACAATCCAAGAAGGAATCATCCCATATATTTGGAAAATCTTCCACATTATCCCCTTACATAAAGGTGGGAACTCTAATGATTACTCTAACTATCGGCCAATTGCTCTCTTATCACCCTTAGCAAAAATTATGGAAAAATGCATTCACCAACAACTTGTACATCATCTCTCTCAACATAACTTAATAGCAAACTGTCAACATGGCTTTAGGCCATCACATAGTACCACTACTGCCCTTCAATCCTTTACAGATACCATCAATAGAAACCGTAACAAAAACATCCTTTCATCTGCACTCTTTATTGACCTCTCTAAAGCTTTCGACATGGTAAACCATGCCCTCTTAATCAATATTCTTGAATCTCTTTCCTTTGACTCTCTGTCCTTTAAATGGATTAGATCATACCTCAGCAACAGGCAACAGGCAGTCCTCTGGGAAAATCAAATTTCATCCTTTTTACCTGTCACCATTGGGGTACCTCAAGGCTCCATTCTTGGACCACTTCTTTTGTGATTATTTATTAATGATCTCCATGTAGCAATTCCCCAAGCCACCTGTATTCAATATGCAGATGATTCCACACTAATATGCTCAGCAACCTCTCCATTTGAACTTTATTCTCTTCCTCAAAATATTTTCAACACTGTAGAAACATGGTTTACCAAAATTTGCGTCCTTCTTAATGCCAAAAAAAACAAAACTCCTTCTCTTTACACCCACTACTAGGTCCTCCCCCTTAGATTTCTCAATCTCTTCAAATAATGGCACTGTTATTTTCCCAGACTCTACCACTAAACTTTTAGGAATAACCATTGACATTAACCTCTCGTTTGATTACCATATAAATAAAACCATTAAAATAGTCAACAGAAAAATAGGCTCCTTATATAGAATAAAACCTTTTTTAACCCCAGCAGCCAGAGCTAAGATCACTCACTCCCATCTAATCTCAACCCTTCTGTATGCTTCACCTATTTTTACCAACCTTAAGAAAACTAACCTTAACAAATTAGCAACTTCCTATAATAACATTGCCAGATTCGCTACTGGCAATCCCTTTAGAACCACCACTGTTCTAATCTTAGGCAACTAGACTGGCTGGAATTCCAAAACCATTTGATAATCCCCCAACTCACAATTGCCCACAAGATATTTTACCAACCCAATAACACTCCTATACTCTCAAAGCTCTTAATCCCATATAATAATCTGAACTCCCTACGTTCTTCTAGCAAGCTCCTTGCTAGCATAACAAAGTCTAATAATATGGCTGGTGACTCTCTGTTTACCAACACAGCAGGAAAAAAATGGAACCTGTTACCCAATGAACTAACTCTAATTACATCCTTGCCACTCTTTAAACAAAAACTTAAAAAACACCTCCAAATGCACTGGTTATGCCCTTGTAGTAACCCTGACTAACCACCCTCTTCACCTCTGTTTCTTCCTCTTGTAACCAAACTTCCAAACATTTAAATGCTTAGTCTTGTAAGTAAGACTGACACTATTTAAACTCTAATCAACTTATTGTTTAAATCCTTCTACCTGATGTGAACAATTGCATATAATTCTTACTGTAGTACATTTGTTTTAGCTTTCTTAAGTAATATTATGTTTACTGTAGCTTTCCTCAAGTGTTTTTATCTCTAGAATGTAACAATTACTTGTTTTATTTTGTTTATTAATCCTTTATTTACCATGTAACAATATTTCTATACTTTTGTATATCTGTGTGGAGCTTTTCTCCACGGGCCTCTACTGAAAATGGAAATATATCCAGCTAGACTAGCCCGGTCAACAAATGTAAAATAAAAAATAAATAAATAAAGCGAATTATAACAATAAAAGACAGCAACTTCAGGCGAGGTTTCAAGCTCCGGGGTTTCAAGGTGCCAGACCCAAAACCCAGAACTGGAGGACAAGTGTGCACCACAACAACATTTTTTGTGAAAAAGTGGTTGATGAGTTTGTTAACCAAGAACAGGATGTAATTATTCCAATTTTGGACAATAGTAACAATGATTTCTCATGTACAGTGATATTGAATAGACAGAAATATTTTGCTGCATATAACTACTCAGGGGCTTGCATAGATGAGTCAATAGCAGATTTACTTTCAAAAGGAATGACATTTGTACCTGCTAGAAGGTTTAATGTTGTCGACACTGTCACTGATTTAAAAATGTATCTAAGAAAGTTGAATTTATTGTTATTGTATGAGAACTATGATCATGATAACAACCATAATATTTTCAGGATTAGTTCCACCTACAACCCCCCCTTACATCCTAAGCTTGCCGTGTATGAGAAGCACTGTAGATTAGATTTACACAGCCTACATGAACATAAAAACTCTATTAGTCGAGACTTTATGAACATTAATTCAGAGGAACAGAACAGTTTGACATCGTTACAAAGGCAAGATGTTAGGATCATGAAACCAGACAACGGGGGGAGGGGTTGTGATCATGGACAAAGCTAGGTACAAATTGCAAACCATGCTTAATGCTGAAAACTATAGGGGAGTTTCCCTTAATGAACTTAATGGAGCCTATAGGAAAATTTATGGGCAACTGAATGATATGTTCTTGGAGAGGAGAATAGAAATTTCATTATAAAACTATTTAAATGTAATTACCCCAAGAATTCCAGTATTTTCGGCATTCCCAAGATCCACATAGGTCTTTTAGATCCCTCTATGAGGCCTTTAGTGGATGATAGGGATTTAATAACAGCTGCATGTGCCCAGTACTTACACTATGAGTTGAAAAAATTGCTAAAAAATGAAATTCAGATATGCAAAGACTCATGGACATTCTTGGAACACATAAACAATATAGTATTTGACAAGCAAGACCTATTAGTCACTACTGATATGATAGATGTATATACTGTCATTCCACAGACTACTGGTTTTGATTGGGTTAATGAAATGTTATTAGAACATAAGTTTCACCAAGATAAAGTTAATCTCATCTTGGAATTATTGGAAATAGTTTTAGCCAACAATTTCTTTATAATCAACAACAAATATTATTTGAAAACAACTGGTGTAGCCATGGGTTCAACTTGTGGGGTGGGGGGTGTTCGCCAACACAGTCATGGCATACTGGGAAAGACAGTTTGTATTTCAGTCAAGTTGCTATTCCCACATCAAAATGTAGCATAGATTTTAAGATGACATCAGTTTAATATGGGGAGGCCCCCTGGAATTACTTGAACAATTTTTACAATACATAAATACTACTACCTGTTTTTTTACATTTCACTTGGGTTGTTAACATTGACCATATGGACTATTTGGATGTTCATCTCTTCAAGGATGAAACCAATGGGATGTACACCACAACTATTTACAGAAAAAAGACTTATTGCAACTCTTTCCTTCATTATAGTAGCTCACAACCCGAGCACCAAAAGAGATCAGTTGTTAAAGGTCAGTTGGTAGGAGCTGCTCGCATGGTGTCAAGGGATGAAGATTTTGAGTTGGAATGTATTAATTTGAAACAAATGTTACTGAAATGGGCATACCCTTTAGAATTAATCACCAGAACAGTAAAAGAGGTCACAGAAAAGAGGGAATCAGGTCACTTTAGACCGATAGTTAATAGCAATATTTTAGAAAGTGACCATTTGATTTGTGAATCTAGTTTGTTTCATGTGACACAGAATTCTTGGACAGAAAATTGTTCTTATAGAGGGGACATTGATTATTTTAGTTTGGAAGCTATTGTACCTAACCATGCGCATAATACCTTTTCAGGTTAGATTACAAATAGAAGGAACAGTAATGTATTTCTGAAATCTTTAACCATCACCTATAGTGCAGATTCTGACAGTTTAAGAAAGATTTTTTCAGAAGAACTGAGACATCCTTATGGAGGATGTAGACATTAGAACCCTGTTAGGTGACAGGCCAACAATAACATACAAGAGGGGTAGAAATTTAAAAGATCTCATCAAGAGTGGACACCAACTGCATGGGTAGAATCGTTCGGGCACATTTAAATGTGGAACATGCAATTGTTGTCATACAATTAAAGTAGGTGATTGATTTATTATTAATAATCTGGAATATGATTTATTATTAATAATCTGGAATACAATATCAAAGGTAGATACAACTGCTGCTTTTCTAAAGCAATAGTATATGTGTCTATATGTGACCTATGTCTAGTATTTTACATAGGTAAAACAGAAAGGAAATTTAGCCACACAATCTATCAAAAAGAACAATTTAAATAATGCCTTAGTGAGACACATTCATGCCAACACTGACCACAATTTTAGATTTATGGCGATTGACCACATGGACATAAATGAAAAGAGATAATGGTGTGTCCATTTGGAAGTAAAAGAACTAAAATAGCAGGTTTTATTGAGATCAGACAACTGGCCATGCATAAATGAAATAACTTCAATCACACCTGTTTTAAAACTCAAAGCCCTAGAAAGAAGCAGAATATTTGAAGGGGCAGTATGATATTTAGCATGAATAAATAGTATAAAATAATTTCCTATTGTACGGATATGTATGTATATATATATATATATATATATATATATATATATATATATATATATATATATATATATCATCATTATCATCATCTTCTTTTGGCTGTTCCCATTAGGGATTGCAACAGTGGATCACCTGTTTTCATTTCTTCCTGTCCTCTGCATCTTGCTCTGTCACAACAACCACCTGCATGTCCTCTCTCACCACATCCATAAACCTTATCTTAGGCCTTCCTCTTTTCCTGTTACCTGGTAGCTTCATCCTTAGCATCTTTTTCCCAGTATACTCTGCATCCCTTCTCAGCACATGTCCAAACCAACATAATCTTGCCTCTCTGGCTTTGTCTCCAAACCTTCCAACCTGGGCTGACCCTCTAATATACGTATTCCTAATCCTGTCCACCCTCATCACACCCAGTGTAAATCTTAACATCTTTATCTCTGCCACATCCAGCTCAAACTCCTGCCTTTTTGTCAATGCCACTGTCTCCAACCCATATAACATAGCTGGCCTCACTACCCTCTTGTAGACCTTCCCTTTCACTCTTACAGTTACTCGTCTGTCACAAATCACTCCTGACACTCTTCTCCACCCACTCCATCCTGCCTGTACTCTCTTCTTCACCTCTCTTCCACACTCACTGTTACTCTGAACTACTGACTCCAAGTATTTAAACTCATCCACCTTCACCACCTCTACTCCTTGCATCCTCACCATTCCTCTATCCTCCCTCATTCACACACATATATTCTGTCTTATTCCTGCTGACCTTCATTCCACTTCTCTCTAGAGCATATCTCCATCTCTCCAGGGTCTCCTCCACCTGTTACCTACTCTCACTACAGATCACAATATCATCTGCAAACATCATAGTCCATGGGGACTCCTGTCTGATCTCGTCTGTCAACCTGTCCATCACCATTGCAAATAAGAAAGGGCTCAGAGCTGATCCTTGATGTAACCCCACCTCCATCTTAAATGCATCCGTCACTCCCACTGCAGACCTCACTGCTGTCACATTACCCTCGTACATATCCTGTACCACTCTTACATACTTCTCTGACACTCCTGACTTCCTCATACAATACCACAACTCCTCTGTAGGCACCCTGTCATATGCTTTCGCCAAGTCTACAAAAGCACAATGCAAGTCCTTCTGATATTCTCTGTACTTCTCCATTAACACTCTCAGAGCAAACATCACATCTGTAGTGCTCTTTCCTGGCATGAAACCATACTGCTGTTCACTAATCATCACATCCCTTCTTAACCTAGCTTCCACTACTCTTTCCCATAACTTCATGCTGTGACTGATCAATTGAATCCCTCTTTAGTTACTACAGCTCTGCACATCACTCTTATTCTTAAAAATCAGTACCAAACCACTTTTTCTCCATTCCTCAGGCATCCTCTCACTTTCCAAGATTGCATTAAACAATCTGGTTAATACACACACACACAAACACACACACACACACACACACACACACACACACACACACACACACACACACACACACACACACACACACATTTTTTGTAACATTTATAAGAAGATGTATATTCTGTATATTCTAGATGCATTAAGAACAGCATGTATGCATTTATTTATTTATTTATTTATTTACACATTATTTAAGGTTTATGATTTATGTACAACAGTTTGGCACAATTACAAATGTTTAGAATTTTTTATACACACACACACACACACACACACATATCTATCTATCTATCTATATATATATATATATATATATATATATGTTAGAGAATTTCAATTTATTATGGTACACGAGGGGTGAATTTTCTTGAGATGATGTCAGTAGTTTCATCCAATCAGAAAGTAGAGTTTACTATTTAAATTTCAGATTGATTTTATTCATTTGTCTGATGAAGTTTACATTTGTTAAACAAAAGAGTTCACGTGTTTATTTTTTTTAGAAAAAAATTATCAAGTTCTTTTATCTAACAACTTTTTTGTGCCTTCTTGCCTTTTGGTTTGGTTAGGTATTGTCACTGTTTACTTGTTTTTCTATAATTGAATGTTCAACAGGAATGAACATACTCAGTTTAACAAACGTCTGTCGAGTATCACCCATATCATGAAACATCAAAGAAATAGATAAATTGCATGTAAATAACCTTAAGTCAATCAGTACTTGTGTCAAATTTGATCTCTGAGCAGGAACAAAAGAAAGACCTTTATTCAGTACATTAAGTTGTTCTGGAGTACGCTCTGCAGAAGAGATGTTAAAAGCCAGATCATTCAGGTTCTGCTCCGAGTTACCATCCATGTAAATCTCTCCATTGGTTGTTGCTTGTAGTGGACCCAGCCTCTGCTCGACTGGCTCCGTGATCTCTCAGGCCATTGCCCTGTTGTAATGGGGACAGGGTCTGGTAAAAAAAAGAAGGAGCATTTGTAGAACCAGTGTCAAGTAAAACACTGGAATTGATATGAACTATAGATCCTGTAGAATCAGTAGTGCTAGATGAAGAAAATGTAGCACTACTATGCTCAACCTGTAAAACAGAAGGGCCTTGAGACAAAATCAAACCATCACCAGCACAATCCATTAATACCTCTGGTGATATCCCATTGTTAACGGTATTATTAGCAATGTTAGGGCTTGACCCTGACTCATTCCTTGGCCATGAAAAAACATGTCCAAGTTTAAAGTCCATGATGTCTGTTTGTAGCTTCTTCAGCTTGGTAGTTTGCAGTCTCTTATCAGAGTTGACAATCTGCTCACAGAGTTCATCCAAGCTGGTAATTACAATATCAACTGAAAATTTATTGTGTACCTCAGCTTGTATACTATTAATGTCCTTCAATAACTCTTCCTCAATGAGGTGAAAGAAGTCAATGAGCAACTGTACACAGTCCAAGCCTAAATGTATATTCAATATTTGCCACTTTTTAAGTAATTCTGGGTAAGCAGATACATATGAGGTCATCTTTAATGTCCATAGTCCTCTTGGTATGACCTTATGATGGATACAGGCCTCCAGATTTATCCTTTCCTACTACATATGTTTGAATTTATACAATTTAGTTTCTAATTCATGCAGTAAATTCAAAAAACAAAGCTGCACATCTTGTCTAGCTTCCATTGTAGTTTCTGTTAAATCCAGAATTTGACACAGGAAAGGGTTATCCTCTATCACTAAAATCCATTGTAACCTGTCTATCTTGTTTGGAATATATGGAAGCACAACATTAAAACCTTTGCTATGTCCCGACATTAATGCAAACTTAGAACAAGCACAAAACTAAAACATAGCATCAGGTAGTGTTGCTGGAGTCCACAAATGAAATATACTTGTAAAAAAGAAGAAATACTGTGACTCACACAGCAGAAGTTAAATACATGTCAAATACAATGGGTAAAAAAAATGACAATTTAATAAACGTAAGTGCTTTTTCATTAAGAATGACAATGCATCATAAGACCAAATAACAATACTACAAAAACTTCAGTATAAAGCCGTAAAACTCCTCCCAAAAATGAAATTTTAATTAAAATCAATTACCTGTGTATGTGTCTCACAAACATCCCTCACTACTGAACCTCTTAGCAAACTTGTCACAATCTGATGACATCATCATCATGAGGCATATATATATATATATATATATATATATATATATATATATATATATAGATAGATAAAAGTATAAAATAACACATTCCTATAAAGACATTTCATTAAAGCATCCTGTATTCATAAAATGAAAGTAATAAAAAATAATAATGAAAAACTAATTACATAGCTGGCAATACCTCACATCAACACATTATCAGTGTCTTATGAGAAGAATATTGCAGTAGGAATGTCTCACATGCTGTTCTAAAATGGTCTCCAGAATGTGAACTAACTGAACACAAACACACACACACATCAGTTGACCTCAGTGAGACTAGAAGCCCAACTTAGCTATCTACAAAGCACAATACTTATCAACAGCACCACAGCACAAGTCTGACTTTTATAGTTTCAGGCAACACTTTATAGCAGATGACATCATCAGTGTCTGGTGAGAACAAGATGTTTGGAGGACTGTATGAACTTATTGTATAGTTATGTACGAATGTAAAACTTTTTTTCAATGAAACCTGATGCTGCCAGTAAGACACAGACTATGCATACAGACAAGTTCACTACAGTGAGATTAGAACCCCTACTTACCTATGTACAGGTAACATTACTTAACTCAATCAACATGACACAAACCTAACTTTTCCTTTGTTGCAGACACTTTACAGTAGATTACATCATCAGTGTATGTTTTGAAGAACATGTTGGAAGGCTTGTATAATTTGGCTGTGTAGTCATGTATGAGTATACAAATGTTTGTTTTCAATGAGACTTGATTGCTGACAGTAAGATACAGACACATGATTTTCTGATTCCTCTCTCACACACACACAAGTTGACTGCAGTGAGAATAGTACCCCTACTTAACTAGTTGCACAAGCTAGAAAACACAATACTTAATGCAAGTACCATGGCATCAGTGTAACTTTTACTCTGTTGCAGAACAATTTATAGCTAATGACATCATTAGTGTATGCTTGGAAGAAGATGTTGGGAGGCCTGTATAAAATAGCTGTGTAGGCATGCATGAATGTAAAAATGTCTGTTCTCCAAGAAACTTAATTGCTAATACACTCATACTTTTCTGACTACTCACACACAAAAGTTGACTGCAGTGAGATTAGAAATCCTACCCAACTAGTTGCATAAGCTAGAGAACGCAGTACTTGATGCAAGACGTCTATGTTTTACTCTGTTGCAGAACACTTTATACAGCAGATGACATCATCGATGTACATTTGGGAGAAGTTGCCAGGCCTGTACAAAATGGATGTGTAGTCATGTACAACTGTAAAAAATTTTTATTCTCCAAGAGACTTGATTGATGACAGTAGGATACAGACTCATGCTCTTCTAACTGCATACACATACACACACACCACACATTTTTTTCTGTTGCATTAATTGATCACCTACCTGTTTAGTTTTCATCTGCAGAACACATTAGTTAATATTTGCGCTAACACCGAAGTCTGATTTTTCCTTGTCATAGTGGTCCTTACAGATGATGACATCATCATTATATAATACAGGTAACATATCCTGTTATGAGAGTAGTGTGCAAAGTGTGGACTTCAGATTTTCTATGTTGGTTCCAATGTGCAGATATACTTTAAATGAGAACTTCTTAATCTACATGCAATAAGATATCAGGAATGCATGTTGTAGAAATGAGATATACATGCACCATTTTTCAATATGTTGTGTACATTACACACTTTCAGTTATACACTCACACACACACACACACACACACACACACACACACACACACACACACACACACACACACACACACACACACACACACACACACATTTTGTGATTGGCATGGATACAAGTGTTGATATACGTGTCTTCATATTGTGATTAATTGATGTTCACAGTAAGACATGTATGTGACAGGTTCAATGCTTGTTGTCATTATAAAGCTTTAAATAATGTACAAATGCAATTGTGTCATTTATTTTTATAGTGAAGTTGACATTTGACCCATTACTGACATATTCATATTTAAGTGCATGGGTACAAGGCACACACATCTGAGAAAATATGTGTTCAGTCACATATCAGTCCCTAGCTTTAGTTGTGCATTTAAATGGCTTTTTAAGGGGATGAAATGTAACTGGACAATAACCATACTAATACATGCCAAACACCTCTTACGGTAGTGCACCATCAAGCACCAGGTTTGCGCAAACAATTGCAAAGTGTTTGTACATGCAGTATTCACATTTAATGACTAGAGCTTAAACTTGAGAAGAAGTTATGCATATATGTTATGGAGAAATAGCCAAGACACTATAGTGTTCATACTGTAGTTTATATTAGAAATATTGTGTCATAACTTTTATGATATTAAGAACTGTTGCTACTGTCTTCCCCATTTGCTCAGAGTTAAACAATGAGAAAATGCAACCACAGAAAAAATAAACGGAAGAAGGTTTCAAATAAAAGGAATATATGGGTGCCAGAGTGAGAGGATAGTGTATGGAATTAAATGTCCATGTAATAAAATCTACATAGGGGAGAGTAAAAGAAGCTTTGCAACTAGGTTAAAGGAACACATTAGAGACATTAAAAGGGGAAGAGTGGAAAAGTCTGTAGCTTTATATTTTAGGGATGTACATAGCAGTAACCCAAATGGGTTACAAGTCACAATTTTGGAACAAAATTGATTGTGATGGCGTAAATGTAAATAATGTGAAAAGCAGGCTATGGAAGAAAGAATCAATTCTTATTTTAAAGTGTTGTATTTTGTCCCTGGGTGGATTGAATAGGGAATGTAACTGGATGTGTATGCTGTGATTAATTAACTAAACAAATGTGATTATTTAATTGTATAATGCTTTTATGAATAAATGTATTTATGGGGGGGGGGTTAATTCAGAAGGTATGGTATACTCTGTAAATGCATATCAGCTGAGGTGCTGGAGAGACATCACTATTTGACATTTTTTATGCTTGTTATTTTAATTAAAGTTCATTTTGAGTTGGCAACACTGGCCACTTTTTCTCTGGTTGCTATAGTAGATCTTTGCTCTTTGTGGTGGTACAATGAGCAAATGCAGTTTATTGTTTAAATGGGAAATGAGTAATATTTCTATTGGTTTGCCTCCCTCTGTGCAAACACACTAAAAGGTCAGGCACAACCTTCAGCACTTTGGACAGTACTGAGTGTAAGAAATGTACTTGTGACCTACCTTTCCCTGTGGCAGCAGGTATGAGAGCAGTGAGTTCATGTTCACAGTATGAATGACACAGGGATTGAGTCCAGCTCAGTCTATTCTTTTTTTTTTTTTTTTTTTTTTTATTATACATGGTGTCAGGATAGCATTTAAGTAACTGTGATAATTCCTGAAAATGTGAAAAGCAATGACTACAGTGAAGTAGTGTATAAAAATAAACCTCACTCAAGTGATTTATGTCAACAGTACACATATGGATTTGCAGTTTTAAACATTCATCAGTCTAAATAACTAATAGGGTAAATGTTTCAGAGTGCTGCCTTTACTCACCTTTACCTCTGTGTTTCTTTGGTAAAGTGAGTTTAAAGAGCATTGCACAGAGGGAACCAGATTAGTGCAACCGATGCCATAGGATGTGAAGAGCCATTCACTGTTGCTCGGGATTGGTGCATGATGCCAAACTCTGTGTAAATGCAGAGGACAAAAAGTGAAGAACTTTATTAGGGGCCATTTCTGCCATATGTGAATGGTGTATGATTTTTTTTTTTTGTTGACCAGATTATAGGTGTGAAAATGGGGTAACTAGGAAAGTGGTGAAATGGAGGACAAGTAGAAGGGAAGAACAAATGGGAAGCAATATAGAAATGAAAAGAAGGAAATTGGAAAGAACCATAGCTATCCACTTCTTCCACCGTGTAATATGAACATGGATAGAAAATGTGTACAGTCATCACAGCACAGATGGGTGACAACACATTCATGTTGTATAGCCAAGTGGACCAAATCAAGTGTGTTGAGAAGTCACATGTTCAAAGTGGAGTGCTATCTATGGAATCAATTTTTTTTTTTTTTTTTTTTATGGGACAGCTGCCAGGTATTTTTATTTTATTTTAAAAAGAGAAATGTTGGAGAGGGAATGTAGCCAGGGTGAGGTAAGTAGAGTAGACAAGGAAGCAGGTGCAGACAAACAAGACAAATAAGACAGACACAGGGATGGTGAGGGACACAAAATGTTGTGGGAAACCATGATTGGGGATTGGGAGGGGACATCGGAGGCATATGCCTGTCAATTATGTGAACAGTGTAAATCTAGTCCTCACCCTCAGAACTGTCATTAGTGTCTCCTTCCTCAGCTTCCTGTTGGAGTGTTTGAGATTTGGGTTTTCTCTACATTCCCACAAGCAACTTCTCCAGATGGCTGAGGTATGCACCAGTACTACTTTCTAAGACCTTATGCACCATACCTGGCAGCTCCTAATGGGTGACAAAATCCCCACCTCCACCAATACTTCCAGAGGGTACCACTGCACCAGCTGCAGGAGGAATGCTATCTGATGCTGAGTGCCTAGGTAGTGCAGGAGCTGCAGAGGCAGTACTGCCAGGTTGCGTCCCATATGTGTTGGGCATTGGTGCAGTAGCTGTTAGAGGGGTGGCAGGTTGAGCCGCAATGAATAGCCTACCTCTCTGTACTGGAAATCATTTTGTTGTTGTCAGAAAATGATGATATCGGAGTGGTGTGATCACACATATAAACATAAAAAAGAGAGATAAGGGGTGGGGTAAGTGAACAAAAGTTAATTATTACCATCATATATCACATACAGTAATTTAATACAATAGAAATATATTTTTACTTTTACATTTACTACACTTTTTAAAAATCCAAAATAGGAGTAGGAATTGTTCTAAATAATCCTTGCATATGCATACATTACACATGTGCTTTTAAAAATAATACAGAATAATTTAGCAAAATGGCATACCAATTTTGTTGAAATTCATATTAAAGATGTTTTTTTAATTAGTATGCATTTGTTACTTGGGGAATATTAGCACACAATATCTGAATACACTATTATATTTGACTACTACAATTACCTTTTGCTACAGAATAAAGTATGGATGTTTTATTTTACAGTTAAGATATGCATGCTTAAGTTGCTAGTAATGTATGGAAGAGCAATACATTTTAATAAAATCATGTTCATCTGTGCCGTATACATACCCTCGGTTATCTGAGTCTTTCTAATCATTCAGCATGCCACATGCCTCCCTATTTGCTGAAATCTCCTGAGCAGCTGTAAAATAAATATGGAGAGAAAAAGAGACATGAAAGCATCATGTATATTAGTCTTGGCTGTCTACAGCTATCTGTATCAGATAATGTTGCATTATCTGTATCCATACACAACTGTAGGATGGCAGCGGTCCTAAACTCATCCAGTCATTGTTTGAGTTATGCAGAAAATGGCTGCTTAATTGATTTTCCACTCTGATTGGCTGAATTGCATTTTAAAAATAAAGATGGTCATAATGTTTTTTTCATAAGGTCTGATGAAGTGATATGTTTATAATAAAAGGGCTTACCTACGCATGATAAAATTTCATTTGGATTTTATGCTCTGACTGGTCTGGTTTATGGTATCTTCATGAATTGGTTACTCCATCAAATACTTCTGTGGACTTATATGATTTTTTTCTTATATTGGTGGAGTATTCATCCTAGCAGCCTCCTTTTTTGTGCTTTGTGAATTTCTCTTTGGTTGGCTGCAGCTGGGAACAATGGCTGAAGAACATGTGGTTAAAACTGTTGTGCAGGATATAGAATTGGACTATTCCCCTAACTCACAACCTGAAAAAGTAGGAAAAGTATCAAGTAGATTTCAGGAACTATTAAAGAAAAAAAGTAATCCATTGCTATCCAACGAGATATGCACTGACAGCAATGAGACAGAGCATGATAACATTGACTATGCTGCCTTTTAAAGAAGCATGCATAGATTAGAGGATGGTCTGTATAAAATTAAAAAGTTACATGCTCAGCAATATTATTTCGAGGCCTGTTTAAAAACTCAGGTTGTCCCAAGAGTATTAAGAATCTTGAAAATGCCTAACTAAGGAGAACAGCAACCTGAGCTCCTAAGTGGATGGAAGCAGTTTAATTTAGAGTTAAGCTTTAACTGCATTCGCTTACTACTTGAATCTTCTGTGAATGAGGAAGAAGAAATAAGGGCTAACATCATAAGTGAACAGAAATCCTTATTTGATTCTTATCCACAGAAGATAGTGGATGAGAAATGTTCTGTTATTGTAGACTCAGTAGCAGTCTTTGATCGGAGACTGATAAGGCAGAAATTTCATAAGTTAGAAAGGGACAAGAGAGACTTTAAGGAGAGCCATGTCTTTGTATGGCCCAGAGGCAATACTGCAAAAAGAGTTAATGACCCTACCACTTTAAGTGATGAAAGGGAGACCCATGTAGATGAACAAGATGATGTCATGAGTGAAAGCTTAAGAGAAGGAAAGAACCTAGGGGCTCATATTAAATCTAATGCTCTGCCAGTTGTGAGCATTCCCTCAGTGACCATTATGAAAGCTAATTTGAATGAGAAGGTGGATGCAAGGCAAAGGCTGGGATCCCCTGAGAGAATACAGCAACAGAATAAGGATGGTCAACAAATAAATGGTTCAGAACAATCTGAACCACAACAAGAATCAGTAATCAAACAAGCTGATAAAGGTGGACAAGCATATTTTCCATGTCAGCATAGCTTATATTCTTATAAACTAAAGTGTCATGTAACATATTATACATTGATGTATCATAATCTATTTTATTCATTAAGACCACCGGTCCACCTATATCAGCTTGTTTGATTACAATTGAATGGTCTGACTGTAGCTGTTTTAATGTAGTTTGTTCACTTTTACTCAGATTGAAAAAGGGTATCCTTCTGTTATCATTGTTCATAACCTGAAATATCTCCTTCTAAACAAAATAAGGTTACTGTTAGATATTCCACATACTATACTAGTGATATAAATATAGTAACAAATGTGATTAAAAATAACTGGTGTATATTAACTCAGAATTCTGAGATTAAACAAATAGGAGAAAATCCTAGCTTTATATTTAAAAATAAGAAGTCATTGAAAAGGATGTTATGCTATCCTAGTGAAGGCATGGGACATGAAATAGATGCTATAAAAGGTACAATACCCTGTGGCAATTGCAATCAATGTGCATATATCAGTGGAGGTAATAAATTTGTTCATCCTGATACCAAGCGAACATATGAATTTGATATGGCAGCAAACTGCAACTCAAGTAATGTGGTTTATTTAGCAGTCTGCAATCTGTGTTCGGCCTTCTACATAGGCAAAACCAATAGGAAGCTAAGGTATAGGATAAGGGAACATTTATTACACATTAGGAATGGGACCCTAACAAATGCACTAGCTAAGCATGTGTCTTCTCAAGGAAATGATCATATGTTTTTTTTTTTGGTAGTAGAGAAGATTAACCCCAGAAATAGGGGTGGTGATATATATATAATGATACTGAGACTTCTGAAAGTAGATGGATTATAGGGCTAAGGGCAAATAAGGGGAAGGGTCTAAATGATAGGGTACCCCTGAAGCCAGTGTTAAAGAACAGGAAACTGTTCAAGTAAGGGTTCTATGAAATACACACAGTCTAGGTTTGCAGAATTAGAGTCACATTGTTGCTTATTTGTGTTTTAAGAATGTATATAGTTTTGATAGCAGTATTTTTCATATTTTATTCCTGATATATTTTTCTGATATGTATATACCTCTGACGGCAGTATTTTATAGTTTATATTTTATAGTTTATATTTCTCTGATATGTTTTGAGACAAGTTTTAGACTGTATAATATATAATAAGATATATATAGTTTATAATAATATATACAGTTTATACACTGTTTTATGTTGCAGTTTTAATACTATATATCACCATTCATTAGGATGTTGTGGTGAGTGTAAAGCTACTATTATAACACAGACAACTGATGCTTAATTGATTTTCCACTCTGATTGGCTGAATTGCATTTTGAAAATGAAGATGGCCATAATGTTTTTTCATAAGGTCTGATAAAGTGATATGTTTATCATGAAAGAACTTACCTACGTATAATAAAGTTTCATTTGGATTTTATGCTCTGACTGATTTGGCTTATGATATCTGCACGAATAGATTACTCCATCTAATACTTTTGTGGGCTTTTCTTATATTGGTGGAGTATTTGTTCTAGCTGCCTCCTTATTTGTGCTTTGTGAGTTATACCTGTTTGCACTGTTTCAGTCATTGTAATGATGCCTGCATTGCTCCCCAGTATGTGGAATGCCAGTCGCACTGTAGACAGCCTTGCCTAGACTATTCCTAGACTCAGAGTTATACTGAGACCTGGTACGGTCCCCCTGCAGCAACGTATGGCTGTAGCAGTCTATGAGGAATGCAATGAATATTCTTGACTCTTCCACATTCCACTTTGAGCCCTGAATTGACCACCATCCTTCCCAGCTCCTACCCTGTCTACACAGGTCATCCAACAACAGTTAAAGTGTTTTCCCAAATTGTGACAATACTGTCAGTGTGCAAACCTGCACAACCATGCCAAGCATGTTCACATGATCATGCACAGAGAGCAAAATTGCCAACAGAGAGGAAAGGAGTTTATGAAATAGGAAGGGTGATGTGACAGTTGTTATTAATTTATAGATTGTCTGCTGCTATACCTGTTAAATGACTTGACTTTTGAGACATGAATTGGCAGTATAAATTTTATGAATTGACACATATTTTGTGGGACCTTACACACTGATAAATGTAATTTGCACAATGTGGGATTTAAACCTATGTGAAATACAGAATACATATTCTTCCACGTAGGTGTTTTTCCTCATTGCCACAGAAGTAGTATTTGTCACACATGCTCATCAATTAGAGTGGTGCTACACTTCAGTTAACCATGTACAGTATGTGTGTGACCTGACCTGGTTTATGCTTTCTCATGAGTGATGCGGGAGTAATGTGTGAAAATATACTGGAAATGCATATACTTGCATTACTTCCAGGTTAGATTTCTGAGTTCTAGGTCAAACCACACAATACCTTCTGTTTTTCAGCTATACTTGTGTTATGTGAGTTGTATAGAGTAAAGTATGAAGCCCATCCCAGGGGAGTAAAAAAGTAATTACAGAAACATAATTGTCAGGATACCCTCAGTCACACATATAGTTCATATGCTATCAACTGCTATACATATTTTTTGTTATATAAAGTTATCTTTATATTGTTAATTTTTATATAAATTTGAGTGGAACAGCATCAATAAAATTTAGATTTTGCTGAATTAGAACCCAGGCTCACTTGTATTATTGCCCTGAACTTACACTTGTTGCCACAATGATAGCTAGGCAGCAGGTATATTTTTTACACTCATTGCTGTCCAGAGTGCTGACCGCTGTACAACAGTGTGTACCTTATTTGCCCACAGAAAAGTGGAACAAGTAACAATGTTTCAGTTCATCAAGTTACAATATATCTTTTTTGTGTCCAGGTATTGTGTATCTGCAGGTATTGTGTATGAGCACTGACCTCTGCTCAATGCTGCTTAGCATGTTTGCATGATGGGAGGAAGAGAAACAAGTAAAATGTATCTTTTTTGAAAACATCAATGTATCTTTTTGTCTCCAGCCATATGGCATGTTTGCGCATGAGTGAGCAATGTGCAAATGAAACAGGCAAAAGCCAAAATACATTTTCTTTGTAAAATATTCTTAATCTCTGTTATGCTTAAAAAAATAATGTGGGATTTGAACCATGGGCTAACTATCTTATGTCCTATGTACCTCAACATCTTTACAAGGTGTTCTACACACACAATTGATTTCCAGTTGTAATTTACGCTATCCATATCAGCCAAGGTGGTATTACATTTTAAATACTAACTAGATCCATGTATGTGCACTAAGCTGTGTGCTGTGTAAATATTAATATTTAAAAAAAACATTATATTGAATAATTTTCCTTTAACTGTATGACAAAAAGTACAAGACAGTGAAAAGCATTTATCAGCACAGGCAGGAGGTTTGTCTACTATTGAACATAAATGGTAAATGTGTGCTGTTTACATCCATTTAAAAGCTGTGTGAAGTTACCACTATACTTTGTAAGTGTATCCTGACACGTCCACTGTAGGGAATGTTGTCTGACTTGCTGTTGTGTCTCCCTTTTCTCTCCCAATAATCATTCACAGTTGCAGTATTTTAGCAACTAGCAGTGCTGTACAGCCTACACTATGTCTACATCAGCTACACAATGTCAAACGTTTGGTATTCAGCAACTCTAATGAGTTCACACTTCATTTGCATCTTCACTCTGCTCAGAAGCCTAAATCTATACTGCAAAAAGGTAACCATGTAGCTAGGGAAGTTGAAGGTGAGGAGACCTATGTATTTGGACAAAACAGAAAAGTGCTATTCCTTCTGATTTATCTGCAGGGAAGGCTTCTAATTTTGTTAAGTTGTGCTTGCATTTTTCAAGTGCATTCTAGATTTTGTAACATGTTACAAAGCAATTTATATACATATATATATATATATATATATATATATATATATATATATATATATATATAGTATAAAATGGAACTTTTATCTGTGTTCACTTCTTATAGTTCACTGCTGGCATAGATATTTTTGGCAGGCATTTACATTTCTGAGATAGGTTATTAACTTTCATCACAAGTGATATTGTTAAAATTATTTTACAATCGTCTTTGTTATTGCAGAGAAGTCTACTGTACATGTCACTGACACAGGTGTTATTCTTCTGAGATGACCCAGGGACACCTCCAAGGGAGTGGTGGGCACATTGAGAGGTGACTGGCAATCATAAATTGACTTTTCTGTTCTAAATGTGTGCACATTCTGATAATTGTGTTGAAAGTAAATATACCGATTTAATTTTATAATATTCCTTGGTAAGTACAAACTTTCATTTGTTTGTTGTTTTCTGTATGTAGGAGCCACCTACCACTTGTGTGTTTCCAGAAAAAAAGTGGGTTTAAAGCGCTTTTCTCTTGAAAATGTGTAGGCATCCAGGTATTTCAGTGGGAAACATAATAAATTATTAAAGTGGTATTCCTTAGTTTGGATAAACATTGTTTTGTGTGTAAGAGTGAGGTGCTCAACCACATAACCTTCAGCTTTAATAAGTGAAATGTGTGTTTTCAGTGCTTAATCTTGAAAATGTACATCATCCTGACTTTTAGTTAGGTGATATTTATGTGTTGTATCCCTTGCTTTTTTATGTCACTTAGGATTATGGCACCCAAGCTTACAAATCCATGTAAACTCCCTTTCAGTGACTCTGAAAATGAAGGGATACATGAGGCACTCAAGCACTATGGCACATTTCTGCTTGAAAGAGGACATGTGGATATGGCTGCCAGAATGTAGATTTTGAATCAGTTAGTGAACAATGTCAGTGCAGTAGGGGGTCACACCAGGAATTATGATCAGGTGTGTCATCGGAACACAGATATGATTTTATCAGCCCAGAAGAGAGCAGCTGCAGTTGCCCATGAACACCTGGCTACAGGGGGTATTGGGTTGCTACTACTGAGCCCCCACAGACACCAAATTAAGAGTTCCTGTCCACTGTCAGAGATCCAATCAGCTCACTGGAAACTGCACACCAACATGTGCTTGATGTCGTGCTGATGTGTCTGGGGGACAACTGTCTCCCAGGAACAGCATCCAGATAAGTTTACATATGGCAAGTTCTATATTTCCTTGCATTTATTTGCATGTGTGGAAAGTGTTTGATGAATGTCTGTATTGTTGTACCATTTGCAGTAGTGGGACAAGTTTTAGTTTATTATCATATACATTGTTTTACTATGTTGTTTAGCACTGATTTTGTTCCTGTGCTTGTTGCTTATTATTACAGGTGATCCTGACAGTGGAAGTATAGGACTCTTACTACCTGATGTCAGGGTATTGATAGTTTTTGATGATGATGGTGGCTAAAAAGAGGCACATTTGGGGGGTGGGGTGCAGAGGATGACTCTAACACTGAGGTTAACAATTAGCCATCTCCTGGATTTCTGTCAAACACAGTCTGTATGCCTTTGCATACCTATTCCACTAAGCCCTCAGATATTGAACAGGTGAATGGTGAAACACTTAATAAGGGTAGTCTGGTTACTGTGGTTTTAGTGCTAGTTGAGTCTGCCCATAGCCAGACTTTGGGTGATGTGCCATGCAGGAGGGTTGTTAAGTGCACTCCGAGGAGGCCTGCTGTCCATCCCCACTTGATTCTGGTGTGTCATCATGTGCCACTCCATGTATATTTCAGGCCATCATGGAGGCACAGGCACATTCCCACTAGGGCTTCCAAAGACAGGCTTAGGGTTGCAGATGTGGTACAGGCGGACATGGGTGAATGCCTTGCCATGTGACTGATTCAATGGATCTGATGAATGACACAATGGAACCACAGTATCTGTGACAGAGCATCTGCTGGGAGGGGACAGCATCCATGTGGACATAGGTTAGCAGCATTATTTGCTATTAATGGTGTAGCCATGCCCAATCACGTTGCAATAGTGACAATACTTCCACTGCTCCATCAGTGGTTGAGGTGTCCACATTCAGACATAGTATGTCCCAGGGTAATGGCCCTGGGCATACTTGTGAGGACTGCTCATCCAACAGACATCATTCATGTTCAGGTAGCACCGGTACATCTGACCGTGGGCATGGACATCCCAGTGCAACTCCTGACAGAGCCAGTTCTCACAGTCGGGGGTGAGTACAATGACCTGTTAACTCTACTCTGCATGACTTATACCTCTCTGAAATGCCAGGACATAGAACTAGCACAGAGGTTGACTGTTTTCTTGCAGAAAGTCAGACACACGTTTCACCTCAAGTGCCCATACAGACACACACAGATGCATAATAGGAAAATAGGTCATTCGTTAGATAATTATCTAAATTTCTGCCTGTCTTGTCTTTCTTACTCATACACACTCACTAACTTTTGAGTCAGCCTTGCCCTCCTGCCTTCCACCCCCCCAAACAACATTGTGCAAATGATGATAACTGTTCCATCACCTTGTTTCTATCATTTGGATTCAGGAAAACATAAATCTTTTTTTCTGATGCCCGGGATGCATAGCCAACTGAGTGTTTAGTATATATGTGTTTGTAATGCTCTTTTGAAAATTGTCCTGGTTTCTTATAGGTTTTTGTATTGTGTGTATCTTTGATGCTTGATGCCTATTAGTTGATAAGGAACAGACATCTATTGACATAAATCAGTCCTGTCACATATCGATGCCATTGCTGTAAATCTCACACACCTTCTACTTAGGCACATTAGCAAGTAACAGTATGCAAGGCTCTGCCATTCATTTGTGTTCCTACCCATTTATTTTCCTGTCCCAGGTCCAACACTTACCTTGAAAGTCCTGCAGTTACAAGTGCTTTTGTTTTGGGCTGACTCTGTGTGATGATAGCAGTACACAGTCATTACATGGGTAAGTAAAGGCTGTGAACATTGACTGACATCCATTTTACTGTATGTATGTACCTAGGATGAAATCTGCATCCCTTAGGTGGTCAGCATTTGTGCTATCCAATTCTACATCTACTTACACCCACAGCTGCTGGTGGTTTCCACCTCTGAGTCTTAACTGCATGTAGCTGTGGTGACCTTGCCAGTGATGGTGGGGTGTTTGCCCCTTCCCCTTGATGTTCCTGTTGAAGCTGTTTTTTCAGGATAATATTGTGAAGGACAGCACAGACAATGAAAATTTAAGCACAAGTACTGGGATCGTGCTGCAGGGCCACCCACCCCTCAATGTATCTAGGTACAGAAACCATGACTTCTGCAGCCCAAACATGAGCTCTGTGATATTACTTGTTTGAGTGTGTGCCTCATTATAGTGTCCTTTGGTGAGTGTGTATGTGTATGTGTGTGTGTGTGTGTGTGTGTGTGTGTGTGTGTGTGTGTGTGTGTGTGTGTGTGTGTGTGTGTGTGTGTGTGTGTGCACATTTCTGATGGGCATCATCAGCCATGGCTTGAGTGCATACTCTGCATCACCCAGTAAATGGCCTTATGGGATATCCCTCTTAGAAAACCTCTGGTAGAGCTGAGAGTTGTGCCAGATATGGGAGTTGTAGTAACTGCCAAGATTGCCAGCACACACATTCAACATTCCTCCCATAGAGTTATAGTTGCACATGACCTGGCTGTTGTAGCTCTGTCCTCAGACCCTGGATGCTAATGCCAGTGACACCCTCAGCATGTCCCCTGTTGGTCTCTGAAAGGTTCCTATAGCTAATATTCTAAGTGCTACATATGCCTTAGTCTTGACAGGTATTGGTTCCACTCTGTTTACCCTTGCTCTCAGTAGAGGATGACAGAGGTTGAAAAATTCTTGCTGTGTGTCTCTATCCACTCTGTAGCATTCTACTATTTCTACCTCATGCAAACCATAAAAAGATAAACAGGGTCTAGACACCCTTCTACTATTTGGCCGAGGTCTATTAGTAGCAGCAGCAATGACTTTGGTCTGTTGCACATACACATTCAGAAGAGCAGCAGCAGCCACTAACATTCTGTCTGTGTAATGTAGTTTCTATGGCTGTATTCCAATAGGTTTTGGAAACTGAGGCCAAAACCTGCAATGAGTGTATACGATTGCTTTATAGGTTGTTGAACAGCAGATCCATCTAGGATTGCTTAATTAGCATACAATTCGGGTTCCTATGCTGTAGTTAGCATGCCACAATGTTTACCGGGATTGTATGGCTCTGCATGATGTGTAGAGTACAAATCAGCATGCTACCATGTGCACTTCTCCGAGTGACACTCACATGGTTTTAGCGAGCCGTGTAGGCTTTGTTGAATCTAGCTCTATATTTCTCCATCCTCAGCACATCTAAAGAGTTCATCCAGTTTGACTACCTTTTCTACTGCTCCCCACTTGTCAAAGGTATTGTCCCCTAACTCTACTTTCCCCATTTGTTTTTTCCTTCAGTTTCTGTTATTGTTTTGATTCCATATGCTTCTCTCTAGGAATCTTTAGTCCTTGAACAAGTGATTAACTACTGAAACTCATTAGTATATACTGAATGGCTAAGTAATAAGAGATGGTGCTGTGACACTCATGGGTGCTGCTATTTATTTGTTAAATTGTTGTCATCAGTTGTTAACCTGCTGTACATTCATTCAATTTGCACTCGTTTATATATCTTGTCAATACTGTAAACAACCTTTCTGTCATCTTTTTTTCTAATAGTTATGCTCCGCTGTTTGTATTTTCTTTGTTGCATATTATTTTGATATATGTTTCCTGATATAATATCTATTACAAAATTAAATATTTACTAGAGCTTATCTCACTCCAGACCTCCACTGAAAATAAAATCTGCCTATGTGGACGTTCCTAGTTAACATCTGTAAATAAATACATGAATAAATATATGAAGGAACAAATAAATAAATAAACAGGTACTTGGTAATAAATAATTTGAACAATATAATACATTTTTATCCATTTTGAAATGGTTATTGCATGGTCTAAAAAGTGAATGGCAATGTAATTCCTGAATGATGTCTCCAAAACACATAACTCAATGTCAGAGGAAAAAGGTAAATGCAGCAAGTAAATAAAATATCCATTCTGTAGATTTTCCACTAGTTTAGACATTTTGAGTCTCAAGAGACATACATTAAAATGTTTCTTTGCTACTCAATAACTAAAATATTGAGAATGAAAATGGAGATTTAGTTTAGCATTTAATTAAAATAAGAATCTATGTTTATTAATGTGTGCAATTCAGAGAAAAATCTCAATATTTTTTAAGAAATACAGATTTGAATTAAATAAGGAGCACATGAATTTATTCATCTTTTCAAAAGATTACTACTAGCAGTCATTTGTGAAATCAAGCTTTATGTTCTGTGTAGATAAAAACCCTTTTCAAGTCTTTAACTTCACACACAGAATCAGCCATAATACACAGCATGGGCCAAAATAATGACTATTTGTCTAAAATATTTATTCTGAAAGAAAATGTAAGCATGTACAATCAGCAAACGCTTCATTGACAGCTTTCAAAACAAAAGAAGATATAAATTGAATGTTTAAGTGGAAAATGTCACTAATCAATAGTTTCAACATGGAGATGTAAATAATTTAGCAATTATCAATCTGAATCATTTTGGAAAAATATTGCTTTATGTCTTTACGTTTTATTTAATACCATCACCATATGATTAAAATAACTCATTAAGCAAATAAGTCAGCATTTCTTATTTCATGATACCTGGAGTTTAGCAGATGTGATAAAATGTAATGGCTGATCTGCTACTTTTTGATGAGATATGAATTTACATAAATAGACACAAAATGTTATTATTAAGTGACTGGATATCTTAAGGATGATTTTCAGACAGCGTGTCTGGAGTACAAACAATGAATAGAAAAAAAGAAGTGACTCAAAGACTGGACTTTATAATTATTTTTGATGACAGGTTACAGCAAAATGTGTATAAGCTGCAGGGATAGAGCTTACTGGCAAAAATGATTAAAACCAGTATTTATTTCTTGTACACCTGCATTAGCAAAGTTAAATCATACTATTCAGTTGCAGGACTGAATGAAACCAATTAACTTGGGTCTGATTTCTTTTCCTTTTTTTACCTGACTTAATAATCAAGAGTTTGATTGCTTATTTTAATTATTAACTAAAACAAATGATGTCAGGAGAGAGTTCCAAATATCCCAAGATTTATTGTTAGTGCTTCGTTCATTCACAATCCACAATGAACTTCATCAGACAAACATTTCCCAAGAAACATCACCATTATAAAAGCCATTCATTATACAATTAGGAATTCAATTAGTTAAGAAACTTTGATTTAAAGTTGCAGTCCCATTATTATAAAACCATACATCATTTTTGTAAAAATTCTGTAACAACTTCTGTCCTTTATAAAACCACAACTAAGCACCAAAATTGTGGACGATCATAAAAAGACGTTTTTTTGGACCTGTGTGCTCATTTTATTTTTAACTTCATGCACATCAGTGTATGTCAAAAAATTATCTCTCCAAAGATTTTAACTTCAGCATACATTTAATAGAGCAATGTTCATTAAGCCCTGGTTAACGAAAGCTCTAACAATAAATCTTGAGATATTTGGAACTCTCTCCTGGCATCATTTATTTTAGTTGGCTGAACTTTTGCTTTGTTTTTTTTTTTTTTGGTGTCTCAAGATGGCCAGTGGAGGAGGGCCTGCTTCCCAGCCTTTATTTTCCCAAGATGGAAGCACTGGTAAAATTGAAGGATTGACTACTGAGGCAAATGCCATGGGCAACCTAACCATCTTAATTCAGCAGGTAATGGAGCATGTAGATGTCCTATCGAGGAGAATTTCCAGAATGGACTCTGGTCACATACCTGCTGAAATACTTGCTTCCATACCTGCAACTTCCAATGGAAATATACAGTGCTCAACTTATGCCTCCAGTCCCTTGGGGTCTTTGAACCACCAGCAACAAGGACAACAAGGGCAAGCACAATGAAATGGAGGTTCCCAGCATGTGAGTAACAGCATTAATGCAAAGAGGATATCATCCACTTCTAATGGGATTCTCAAAGTTGGTTCCCTAAAATGACTGAGTATTTAAAAATACCTACCATATTTTCTCTAGATACTAATGTTGCATCACCTAATAGTCTGAATGAATCCGTGCAAAGATTGTTAATCACTAACCTGAAACTGTTTGACCAAAAATTGCACAAGTTTAAGAAACTACAACTAGAAGTTTCTCATTTCCAAGAATGCATTCAGAAAAATATAGTTCCCAAAGGGTTGTGCCAATGGTGCTTTCCAACTGGTCTTGTAAATAACGCAAATTTCCATCATAAGTTACTAAATCTATTTGATAAGCAAGGCTTGGATTCTTTACATACACTTATTAAACAATACCAGCTGCAAATGGATGAACTGAAAGCAGAAATAGAAACGCTCTAACACAACATACACATTGATCAGTTTTCGAGCGTTATAAATTTGACTTTGCTCGTATATTCACCAGCATAGACAATTCAGTCAATAGAGCAACTGTAAACAAAAAAAGAAAAATTAGAAGGGACATACAAGATTATGAAAGTGGGTTAACATACCCACCCCCACCAGACTGACAAAATAGTAAACCTAGGAACCCTTCCATTGCTCTAGCAACAGGTTATCAGCACCCCCATCCTAATGAAGAAATGGATCATTCCTTTGAGGCCAGTGAGGAAGAAGCTTTTCAGCCATCTACACCTCGGTGGAATGAATGTTTTAACCATCAGAATTTTCCAGAGGGACAAAACAAGCAACACCAACAATACAACTCGAGGAAGCCCAAACAGCAATGGAAGAAGCAGAATCAATGGACAAGATAGCAACACATGCTATAAGTAACCTCACTGTCCTTACAAACACTCAGGGGGACTTTAAAATCTATAACTACTCTGCCTTTAATGCCCCTGTAGAACTGGCAAACATTTTAAGTAAAGGATTCACATTTGTGCCTGATAGTACAGCCAGTTTGGCTAGAACACTGTTAGACTTGAAACTTTGTATAAGGGAAATGAACCTGGCTGTGCTTTTGGAAACTAATTCAACTTGCTCTGGAGATTTTACGGTTTCAAGCATCTTCAACCCCCCAACACAAGACACACTTCCAACTTTCGAAAAAGTTTGCGAGGTGGATATTTAAACTATGGGAAAAAGACCAGGAACTCACTATAACAAGAGAAATATGGTCGGAGATGAATGGGACTTGATTAATGTGCTTAAAACATGCAATGTTAGAGTCATGAAACCTGATAAGGCTTGTGTTTATGGATCAACATGATTATGACAACAAAGTGTGACACCTATTGTCGTGTAACATTGAATAAAATCAATGGGGCTTATTAAATCAGTGCTCAGTGACTTATTTATTGAAAACATCATTAATGTTGATATATATAACTATCTGTCAATGGCAGCACCAGTGATACCAGTAATCTTTGGTGCACCCAAGATCCATAAGAGCCTTATTAACCCCCCTTTTTGACCCACAGTCGATGGTAGAAAACCAGTCGCATATGCATGTGCTAGGCTAGTGGATAGCAAAGTTAAACCATTTTGAACACAGAGGCCCAGATTTGTCATGACTCCTGCGGTTTTTTTTTTACAAAGCATTAACAATATAGGTTTTAATGCAAGCTATAGCTTTTTGACAGTTGACATTAAGGACTTATATACTGTCATACCCCAGGAGCTAGGTATACAATGGGTACGTGAATTCCTACTTCTAAAAGGAGCTGATGGAAATGAGATTGATCTAGTAGAGACACTTCTAGAATTAGTTTTATCCAATAACTTTATTTTATTCAACAAAGAATATTTTTTTGCAAAAAATGGGGTAGCTATGGTATACTGGGAGAGGGAACTTCTCTTAAAAATTCAGTTTATAAAGAAAATGCCATCTGGTAAACATGTTACCAAGATGACATGTTTTTCATTTGGAAAGGGACAGATGTTACAGCTAAATATTTTGTGAATGAAATCACAAGTCTCACAGACTTTTTACACTTCACTTTCCAATTTGACACTAAATCTATCAACATTTTAGATGTACAACTAAATAAGGAAAGAGTTAACAATAGGTATGCAGCCAAGATATACAGAAAGCCCACCTATTCTAATTCCTTCCTGCACTTCCAGAGTAGTCATCCATTCCACCAGAAGAAAGCAGTTATTATAGGGCAACTAGTGAGAGCCACTAGAATGGTCTCTACTGATACTGCCTTCTACCTTGAGTGTAACAACTTAAGAAGCATGTTTTCTACAAAAGGGCATCCAACCCAATTATTTGAACAATTAATGGAAGAAGTCAGTAGAAAGAGGAATACAGGGCAATTTCAACCCATACTCTGGAAAGGACATAGAGAAGATCATTTAGATAACATTCCACAAAGTAGGTCTAAGGCTGATTTAAATACTGATACCAAATACAGCCCGAGTTTCCTTATGATGTTTTCAATGGATGCTCCCAAAATAAGAAATATTTTGGTTAAAAATTGGACATTCATTAAGGAAGACAATGCCACATCTAGAAGTTTAGGTGAAAGGCCACATATAATATACAAAAAAGGCCCTAATCTAAAAAACATTTTAGAAAGACAAAACCTAGTGAATCATGTCCATTGGGGTATGAGAAAGTGTGGACGGTGTGGTTATTGTTAACACAGTAGAGGGGGCAATGAGTTTAGCATCCGTGACATACAATATAAAATTAAAGAAAATTTTAATTGTGAAACAGCTGGAATTGTCTACCTTGCAATGTGCCAACAGTGTGATGGTTATTATATAGGAAAAACTGAGAGGGCTTTCAAACAAAGAGTTTATGAACATCTGTACCATATTAATAAAGGAAGTCCTACAAATGCATTAGCCAAGAACATAAGTATTATCCCCACACATAAGTTTGTTTTTACTATCATTGAGCAGGTTAGTAAGAACATTAGGGGAGGACCATGGGAGCTAAAACTAGAAAAATCGTAATTGTTGTGGCAGCTAAGGACGAATGCTAATGCCCCACCAGGGCTTAACAAATATTGCTGGATTAAATGTATGCTGAAGTTAAAATCTTTGGAGAGATAATTTTTGACATACACTGATGTGCATGAAGTCAGTAATTTTTGTTAAAAATAAGATGAGCACATCGGTCCATATAGCTCTTGCCCTCTTCCCCTCCCAGATAAAATCATTTAACACTTTATTAATTGCTATTCACAACTTCTCCTCTGATTGATGAAAAATTATTAACCTATTTATAAAACCAAAGGGGCTAAAAATATTTTCATTGCTAGTATCTTGTTGTCCATATTCATAAAACAGAGCTTCTAGTTTCTATGTTTTTTGTATCATCTTTTGTTTAGTCTCTTCCTACATATCCTTAGCTGCCATAACAGGATCCTTTTCAACACATAGTGTTAAGTACTTAATTTTACCATGTCCCCATAAACATGGGTAAGTTTCAGAAACTTTTGTAGAATTAGTGCAGGCTATGTACAAGGGCCCAGTGACACAAGAATGATCATTATTTGGACAAACAGTGTCTCCCATTAGGGTTCATAGTGGTGATGGACTACATTAGCAAACAGGTTAGAGGGGAGACAGATCAACAAGTTGCTATATGCAGACAATGTGTCATTACAGGCAGACTCTGAGCAAGAATGTCAGCAAAGGATAAGGAAATAGACTGTAAAACTGAAAGCTCATGGTTTGAAACAGAGTACAGATAAGACACTTGTAATGCCAGCAAATGGGGGATCAGAAAACACTGAGATCTGCAATAAAAAAAAAATAGTGGAATAGGTTAACAGCTTTAAGAAAAGTCTAAATGAGGAGGTCAAAGCTAGAATCAGTGTGGCTGCAGCCATCTAGCATAGAGTATCAGGTGTGGTGTATGACACAATAATGCCAAAGAAGCTGAAAAGTAAGGTATACAAAACAGTGGTGTTACCGGCATTATTATATGGTATAGAAATCTGGGCAGTAAAGGTGCAGCATTGAGGAGGCTAGAGGTGATGTAGATGAAATGCCTGAGACAGGTGGGTGGATGCACACTGTGGGATAGATGTAGAAATGAGGACATTAGAGCAGAAGTCAAAGGAGCTCTAGTTGCAGAGAAGGTCAAAGAGAACAGTTTATGGTGGGTCATGTACGTCTAAAAAATCAGAAAGCAACCTGGTGAAGAAGATTTGGGACAGACAGGTAGATGGCAAGAGGAAACAAGGAATTCAAGAAAAGAGATGGATGGATTGTGTTAGAGAAGACCCGTGACAGTCAGGCATGACTGTCAAAAAATGTAGGAGAGTGGCACTGAATTGAGTGGGATGGCAATAGTTGACAGTCCATCCCAACCCCATGTAGAAAATGAGGAAAAGTAAATTAATGGTGATGATGATTTAAGTGACACAACTGACACTGAAGGATTGAATGCACCTGTGTATTTGGATTTATCCAAGTAAACAATATGAAATTCTTCTTTTTAAGAGGGCATGATTTTGCCTGGTAAAAGCTACCAGTTACTACAGGTTAAACATAAATTTAAAGGGTACAAGTGAGCTATTATACAAAACAGCTGTATCCAAAGTGATGTGTACTTGTTACATTTCTTGTCCAGAATATATGCTCTGTATGAGACTTTTGGTAGTGGTGGTGGTGGTGGGGGGCAGACTGGGTCCTGCTGCTGCCATGCAGCTATTAAAATTTTGGGCTTTTCAGAACATGGTTCTGACATAAATTGGGTTCTTCAAATAGATAATGATTGAATATGATGGAAATGTTTTCAGGGAAGAGAGGGATGGTAGAATTAATAACTTGATATAGATTAAAGTTACACAAAATAGGCTTAGTATATAAAGCTGTGCACATGAACAGGAGTATGCATAACATTCACAAACATTATTGCATGTTTACATCATGCATAAATGATACAGAAAGTGGAATGTGTGAAGCTGATTGTTGACAGTGGACTCATATATCCAACTAAAGATAAATAGATTAAATTAATGAAGTGAAAAGCACTGGCTGTACATACCCCATATCTGCAATAAGAATTATAGCTATATGAGGGCATTAGAGATGGAACATTTCAGCCAACACAAATTATTTTGGATGATTCTTCATTATTGCACAGGGAGTATTTCCAACACTAGTAGGTTTAATCATGTTTTAGACCCAGAGACTCCGCCAAAAGTTTTAAGAAGTGTAATTTCCATCCACACCATGGGAATGTGTTTTTCCCTAATGCTTCTACTCCCAACTTACATGATCTCATCAGTGTCCCACTTCTCTTTATTTATTTTTTCTGCACTAACCACAAAGTTCTAATGGGCCTCATGGTAAAAACAGATCACCTTCTTCTTAACCCTCCTAAGACTTAACACTTAATGCTAGCCATCTGTCCCACAATTTTACTTTCCCCCCTTACCACTGGAATAATCACTCTAAGCTTTAAACATTTTAGGATTGCTCTACTCTTCAGAAAGAACCATACCCTTTGGAGTCTTTTACATTTTGTCCCAAGGCCATTATCTGCTTATAACCAACAGCTCTTAAAAAGTAATCATTTACCAAATTCAGAAATTCATTAATCATAGTTCCATAATTTATCTTAACTGCATGGGTTCAGAGCTGAAAACAGCACTAAAATTGCCTTGCTGGCATGTACTGACTAAATTAAGACATCTTCTAAAACCTGACATTTTCTATGGCTCTTTGGAGGGCCTCCTAAACAGTTGGTCATAAAGTGCTGACTGACAAATTATCATCCTGTAGTTTTAGAAAAACAAATAACTAAATAATATAGTTTAACTCCTAGCTTATGTGCAATATGTTTTCCATCTGATCTAGACCCAGCCACTGTTGAAAGTGAGTATTAATGGCTGTGAATCCTCAAAAAGTCCAAAGCCATAGTAAGAGTGGGATGAAGATGCCCTCAGCATAAGCTTTTAGGGAGAGAATTTGGCAATGTAGAAGAGCTGCTGATTGATTCCCTAAAAGAGGTATTGGTGATGATAAGACAGTGTTATATGGAACTGTAGTAAGGAAACAGAGTAGTTTTTTACTACAGTTTAGCAAAGGTGTTTGATATTTTTTGAGTCAGTGAACTGCAACAAGGAGCTATTGTAACTCTTTGCTGTAGTTTATAAAAACCTGCAAACTACCTTTGAGTCAATGAATGTTTGCAATGAGCTAGTATAAGTCTTTGTTGGAGTTAAAGGAAGGTGTTGATACATCACAGTTTTTTTTTTTTGCCTGAGACCACCTTTCTGATCAAAACTTCAGACTTGCACTGGGGCTAAATATTGGGCATTAGCTAATGTACCAACCACTTTTTCCCACTGTTTATTTATTAATCTGCTGTTTGATCTCTCCTCTGTGCATGTAATACTTTACACTGATGATACTTTTTTTAGTTGTTTTAGGATGAGAATTCTCTACAAAAAAGTGCATGAGGAACTTGAAATCATTTTAGACTGTCTAATCAAAAAAGGCTACTAATTAATTTTAATAAACAGACTAAGGTTTTATGGAACAACGCAGACAATAAATAATAAAGTATCATGATTTTTTACTTCTAGGTATACCAGGTTGACTGTCAAATACCTTAAATAATGGTTTTCCTATTACTTTTCCATTAATGTGACTATGGAAAGGGCTAATGTCAATGTCCCAGCTCATATTGCATTTAGATACAGGTTAGGGTAGTCAGAGGTTTAAATGTGCACATAATTAATGTTAAGTAGGGCTTTCCCGTTATTGCACTTAGCTTGTCCAGCAACACCGACCCCACATTGATTCAGACAATGGGCAGTAAAACCTGTCACTTTTCTCCTTGTCTCCAGAAAAAAAAGTGTGCCTGTCTAAGGCCAGTGGCTTTTAGTCACTACCAGGACTCTCCTGTTATTAAACTATCCCACATATAAGCTTATCAGTTGTGATTATTGTCCACCTTTAACAAGATGAATTTGCCTTAAGATCCTTTCTTTTCCTTCAGTTTGAATCTTCTTGGAGACTTTTCTTTACAGAGGCTACCTTTCAAGTTAACATTTGGAGATTAGGCATTTTCAAAAGCTTGGTCAGCTTAGTAGAGTAACCTGCTCCAACAGCTAGACTCATTTCACAGTATGAATTCTCTAAATGGGTACTCTTGAAGCATTTTAAAGAAGCCTTCATTTGTATGTTTTCATGATTTTTGATGAAAGTTCAGCATTTGTTCCAAAGATCAACAAATGTTAAAAAAAAAATTTGTCAAATCAGCCATGTGTTTGATTCTGGTCTTATATACAGGGATGATTTAACAGTTTGCATATGTTGATCGAATCAGCTTAACAAACAATAAACAAATAAATAAATAAAAATAGAAATGTCTTCTGACACACTAAACAGTTTTCTAATAAATGATTAATTTTATCATGACATTATCACAGTATTAGAATAACGTAGATTTGTGGACTCAAGGCTGTTAAGTTGTATTTGAGTGATTCAGTTGCAGCATCAGTTCTATCTGCAAATACTTGCTATAAAAATGAAAAAGAATTGTATAATCATCTCCTATTTCTGAGGACAGAGCAATCTCTACTACCCTCAAATTATCACCTTTAATAAAAATGGCTGTGTATACAGGTTGATAACAGAGATGATGCTATGCAATGCCATACAAATTAAGCAGACATGTTTGAAGCTTTGTTGCTGACTCATAATATTTTTTGTAAGACTACAATTTTACATCTGGTACTCTGACTTCTCACTGACTCAGACCTGCCAGCTGGACTTTATTTTATAGTTCTCAACAAAGAAACATCCTGGGATGTTTTGTTTCGGTACCTGTAAATATACCTCACTCACATACATCTATGCAGTTAGAGAAGAAAGGTAGAAGAGCTTAGTTAACATCAATGTTTCATAATATACATTATTTTATACCAATTATGTATTAATTCACAAGAAAACCAAGAGTGTTATGTAATGATGAGTGCTAACTTAAACATAAGAACCAAGATTGTAGATTTATGGTATAGACTGCTGCACAGACGAAGTACACTAATGAAATATAATATCTTAGAAAATTACTGTAAATAAAGCAATAAGCTGAGTGATCAAATCACATGAAAGAGGGGGCAGATTATTATATATAAAGTCTGTGTCGATGAATCAGCCAATGCCGCAGCCCAGTAACCAAGCAGCATCATTTTCTTCAAATCTCAGAGCTAACATCTTCAGAAAACATGGGAATGCTAATCACACCTATCAAGTAGGATAAAGAAATAGATAAAAGTATTAAAGGCATCTTCTAGCTAAATAGCTGTTTTAAGCAACTCTGTGCAATATCCTAACTATTTAATCTGATGTAGTATTTACATCAATTTCCCATAAAGAAAACATTTAAAGCCGAATGCACACCAACAATTGAAATACAACAACGTGTTTAGGTGGCACAAACATGGGCAACCTTATCCGCTGCAAGTGTTTTATGATTACTGTAAGATTAACTTTGATAAGAAAGGGGCCGGATCACCAAAATAACCCAGTAAACACACATTTACACATCTGGTAGTGGATACAGTTCCATTTACTTCATTCTAGAATCAAGTAGCTGTGATGTGGCCATTCCACTTAGGCTTTCTTTGTAATTTCACTTCTTTTAGCCATAGATTCACAGAAGTATAACCACCTTCCCATCTCTGCTTTAAACTTCTGAATTAATTTCAACATACGCTGAATGTAACATTCTGAGAGAAGATACTCTACTCATAACTGAATACAGCTGCTTAGTTTTACTAACAGCCACCATCCTTTAACCCATGTAGTATGAGTAAAAAAGTACATGCTACATCTGTCATCATGAATAGTGAATAAGTAAGCTCAAGTCAAGCCTCACCTTCATTCTTGTGGATAAGGGCACATTCAGACACATTATTTACCAAATAGAGTTCTACTCTTAATAAAATGCCAGGGTAAAAGCATCCATACAGATTATGACCTGGAGAAGGAAACATAAGTATGGGATAGTAGGATTATAAGATCATAAGAGATTACTAAACTAATGGCCCTAGAGCCTTTCTAAGCCTAGCCAGGCATTTCCCAATTTTTGCAATTATCAGTAACCAAGGACTAGAATGGCTTTGGCATATGCTCATACCATAGGGCATCAACAAGCTGCCCCTGTCCATAAGGGACACAGGCAACAAGCAATGGTTGAATTTGAAATTTAAATTTATATTTTTTGTCCAATTATTTTTGAAATAGGCTTTTGAAAAGTGTTGTGTCACATAAGTGTGAAAAGTGTTTTCCAGAGAAGGGGTGATCTCTGACACACATATATGTCCCTCAAGTTGTGTTTTTGTTATGTTATGATGAGGTTAGATTTTAGAGATGGTAATTTTACTGCTTTGTTTTTTTGTTTGATAATATGAGCAGAAACAATCAGGACTAGGACTGAATGACTTTGTAGTTGGCATTACCCTGTCAGTAGTAGTCTGTAAGAGACCAAGCACATGGATATGTAGCTGTACTGGCCTACCCCATCCCCATGAGGTGCACCAGATGATATACATGTGACACATTAATTATTTTAGCTTCATGAATGATACAATGGTCAGATAATGTTTGCTTATGCAACTGGACAAGTATAAAATCCTAGCTACAATCTAGCCAGCATAGTTATTTTCCTGTCCAGACATTACCACACATATATTCCACTACAAAGCCTACGGTTGCACACAGAGCTTTGCAGGGTGTTTGTGGAATCATCTAAAGTAACACTAGAGATAGCTATATGCACTCCATACTGTCCTTCAGCCAGCCACCTCCATGACCATTGTCTGAGTCTCGATGCACCCTGGGATGTATATGTTTTGCACCATGTTGCACAGTTGAAACACCTAAAGAGTTCATGCTTATGGACCCAACAGACTGCCCAGCTAGCATAACATCAGACTACACAGTGATAGATATTACCCCTTATACTATTCTTTAATCTGTAGATGCGGTCCACTCTGCAGAAACAGTTCGGAATACAACATTAACATCAACACACAGATGGCATAATATTGGTGGCAGTTGCAACATGACTGTTAACCATCTCATCAACTAACTCAGACACCAGAGTCCAGATGATACAATCGGTTGTCCTGATGTTGAGCCAGCACCATAGGATAAAGGGATAAAGCCTTGACTGTGATGTAGGTGACCTGGGTTCATTAAGTGACCTAGGCATCTGAGGCACATGTAGGAAGGGAGGAATGCCATATCTATTCTGGGAAGGTAGGATGGAGGAGCATGGGTGCAAGGTGTACAACATTACTGGATCTCTCTGGTGAAAGTTGGGGAAAATCCCAACAGAGGGATTTTTGAGGGCATGTGTTTTGGTTGGTTGATATCAGGTCCTTGTGGAATGAGTGGTGGTTCAGCATCGTCTACCAATTTCACATCCCATTAACAAGGTGTTAGCAATGCTCACAAGCAGCTAACAGATTAAAATAGAATACAAGCCAGCAGCAATGGAATGCCTTGATCTCCTGACCTGCATGGATCAGAATATGTTCCAGGGTAGTCTGGAGATCCCAGTAGAGTAAATCTGATGAATGAGGAGAGGTACTGATATGATATAGTGGATTGTCAGCTGTGGAGTGCAGCAGTAACAAAAAAAAAAAATACATACCCTGATGCTCCTAAATACAAAAATACTTCAACATTTAGTGACTTTTTTGTTAACATTTTCTGGCTATGAGGCCTTCTGACATACCTCAGCTGTGATCTAACATAGGCTGATAGGTTCACTGGATATTATTAGGCTACCAGTTTATGAGACTAGCCAATATATGGCCTCTAGGGGCTAGAGGATGGCATGGATATGTGCCTGTGCATTGAGAACCAACTGATATTGCCAACATCCTGGCAGATAGGTTCAGTACCAACTTTACCCCCTCTCACCCCCTAAAGGGCCCATCTCTATACCAGAAGAATACAAAGTTCCTGTAATCACAGCTGCACATGTAACAAACACACTCTCCAAAGCCAAGAACATAGCATCCATGGGACCTGACAACATCCCAGGCTGCGTTCTACATGAACTATAGGATGAACTGGCACCCCACCTAAGTACCATGTTCAGTCATAGCCTCATCTCAGGTGTTGTGCCCACTGAATGATGCACAGCGATAGTTATCTCACTCCACAAAGGGAGAACCACCACGGATCCAGGGAACTACCGCCCCATTAGCCTGATGAGCCTGGTCTGCAAGGCTATAGAACATATCATCATGGAACTTATAAACAATGACATTGATAATCTCCAAACTCTGGACCCCACCCTGTTTGGGTTTGTAAAAGGCAGATCATGTCTCCTAAACCTGATAGATTTCTTTGAAGAGGTCACCAAAGCCATAGATGAGGGTAAGGTGGTTCACACAGCTTATCTAGATCTCGCCAAGCCTTTTGACACCATCCCCTACTCTGGAATTATAGATAAACTCACTAAACTAGGTATAAATCCCTATGTCACAAGATGGGCTGCCAACTGGCTCACTGACAGAACCCACACTGTGAAAGTAGCAGATTCCAAATCTGACTTCAGACCAGTGACAAGTGGAGTACCACAGGGTTCAGTCCTGGGATCTCTCCTGTTTGGTAGCTACTTCTCAGAAGTACAGGCTAGCACAGAAGGTCTTTGGCTAATGAAGTTCACAGATGACTGCAAACTGGAAGCCATAATAGAAACTCCTAACGATGTGGACATCCTACAAAAGGGCATCACTGAGACAAATGCCTGGTGTCAAAGCCATGGCCTCAAGCTCAATGCCAAAAAGTGCATTGTCATCCCTTTTGTTGAAAACTCTGTACGCATGAACTACCACATAGACAGCAGTCTACTTAACACCGAAAGTGTGATGAGAGACCTTGAGACACAGGAGGACAGTAGTCTTTCCTTTGATAATCACATCACCACAGTAGTCAGGAAATCCTTCTACGTGGCACACCTCATCACAAAAGGTTTCACATTCAGGAAAAAAGAGGTCATTGTTCCCCTCTACTCATCACTCATTAGACCCATTATAGAGGACAATGTCCCTTTTGGTATGTACCTCACAAGACATCTACAACAACTAGAAAGGCCGCAGAAATACCTCACAAAGAGGATTACCGGCCTCAAACAGATGCCTTACGCCGGCCATCTGAAAAACTCCACCTTTACTCCATCACATGTAGGCGATCTCTGCCTAACATACAAAGCTATGTCAAACCAAGAGCTGTTGGACATGCTCCACTTAAAGAAATCCCAATCCCTCCGAGCTACATGCTCTAGGGACATAAACCTTGTCACCACAATAAACAGAACATGCTGGAGGGATAGATTCTTGTCCCAAAGACTTTCCATACTCTGGAACAAACTATCTATCTATATAAAAAAAAAAAAAACTCCTCATTAGCACTCTTCAAGACAAATCTTGATGATTGGATGGGAGATTGGAAATTCACCCCGGGATCACTTCTGTGTCTCTGCTCGACATGAGCACAGGAAAATAATTTTCTTGGCTGTCAAAAGCCAGGGTACCTTTTTGGCTAGGCTTATATAGCCTAGTACCTACCTATGAACCTATGAAAATTGCCCCTGTCAATAAGGGACATAGACACTACCTCAGTTGTGAATTTGTAATTCCCCATCCATTGATCCAAATTGCATTTGGAGAGGGCCATGTAACGGCTCTGCTTAATGTGAATAGGAAGTCTGTTCCAAAGAAGAGGCAACCTCTGAGACAAATATCTGTCTCTCCAGCATGTTTTGTTTGCAGCTATGTAGCAGCTACATCATACCTGGATTTGTGAGTGGTTTGTAGGTCAGACATCAGTAACCCCTTAATAATCAGCAGGAAACAGAGTAAAGGGCTGGAGGTTTTAGTCTATTCTAATAGTTCATGTTATTTACAACCTGCATTTTCTTAGTGAGACACCTATGATGTCACACCAGCTGCTGTAAGTGCCTAGTCTAGTAAGTGTCAAATTGTACATTGTACTCGATTATTGATCTATTGAAGGCTGAGCACAGTGGGACTATAATTTCCTTGGATCTGAATGCCATACCTTCACTTCTAAGCTGTGCCATATAGAAGGACTTCCTCACTACTGTGGACAACTGGCAGTTAAAATTCAGGCCACTATCTATCTGTATACCTAGATCTCTCACTTGTGAGTCTACTCTTAGGAGTGTGGTTGCACAGGTGGACAGTGGTCTCACCTTCAATAACCACATCACCACAACAGTCAGGAAATCCTTCTATGTGGCACACCTCATCACTAAGGGCTTTTCATCCAGAAAAAAGGAGGTCATTGTCTCACTGTACTTATCCCTTATTAGACCCATTATAGAATACAACACCCCATTTGGTATGTACCTCTCAAGACATCTGCAACAACTAGAAAAGCTGCAGAAATACCTCACTAAAAGAATCACAGGCCTAAAGCAGATGCCCTATGCTGACCACTTAAAAAACTCCAGCTATACTCTGTCGCATATCGTCTACTCCAAGGGGATCTCTGCTTAACATACAAGGCCATGTCAAACCCAGAGCTGTTGGACATGCTACACTCAAAGAAATCCCAATCACTCAGAGCCACACGCACCAGGGATCTAAACTTTGTCATCACAATAAACAAAACATGCTGGAAGGATAGGTTCCTGACCCAGAGACTCCCCAGACTCTGGAATAGACTGACCATACATGTCAAGCAGAGTGCCTCTTTGGCCCTCTTCAAAAGGAACCTTGATGACTGGATGGGAAAAAGGAAAGTCACCCCAGGGATCACGTCAGTAACCCTGCTAGACAGGGGACCAGGGAAGTAAATAGTGTTGGAAGAAATAGCCAGGGAATTGTTATGGTTAGGCTTGTATAGGCCCTAGGCCTGATAGCCTAGTACCAACCTATGAACCTATGAACCTATGTGCTATTGATGTTGCAATTTTTAAGGGTATCTGACTTCTCAAAGGGTATGATAATTAATTTTTTCACATTTAGTTTAAGCCCATGGTTCTTGCCCCAATCTTTTGTCTGATCTAGACCTAAAGGATATGTACATTGCTAAGAGATTCAGTGATTGCTCCCAGCTTGCAGTTATAGGCAACATTTGTCATCCGAGGCATTTCACATTAGTCTTGACTTCAGAGAAGTATATTCTGAATAGAAATGGTCCCAGCACTGAGCCCTGTGGCATACCACTAGTAACTGTCCTCTTGCTGGATCTGGATTCACCCACATTAACCACATGTGTCTTATCCATGAGCCAATTGGCTATCCATCTGGTGACGTAGGGATTTAAAGCCATTTTTACAAGTTTATTTATAATACCTGAGTGGGGACTTGTGTCAAATGCCTTGATCAGGTTGATCTAGGCAGTATGTACTGTTTTACCATCATCCATGGCCTTAATGACTTTCTCAAAGAAATCCACCAGATTCAGAAGGCATGACCTGCCCCTGAGAAAGCCGAATTATAGTTGAGTCCAGTGTTTGGTGGTTTCCTATGTCATTACTTATCAGGCCCATTATTATTCTTTCCGTGGCCTTACATATAAGACTAGTCAAAGTTATGGATCTGTAATTTCTTGGGTCAGTAGATGGTCCCGCTATATGCAGAGGGATAACTGTTGCTGTCCTTCACTCTTTCGGGACAAAGCCTGTGATTTAATGAAGATCCTAATGGGCCTGTTAAGTCCTGCTTAAAGCTGCTTAAGAGGCAACCTGATATATCGTCAGGGCCCATTGAAGCCATGTTTTTAGTGTTAGAGAGTGTAGTGGCAACCTGTTCTTTGGTGAAAATTGGCAGTGGAGTGGTGGAGGGTATTTCTTGGCAGAGAACTGGGGCTGATGGGGAGGTGAAATTTGAGCTGAATTTGTTGGCCAACAGGTTTATTATACCTTGCAGCTGAGTATAACTTGATACCATCTACATCTAACTCTACACATTGTTGGGTGTTGCTTTTTGGACTGCAGACATAAGTGTAAAATGCCTTATGGTTAGCCTTAGGTTTGGAGGCCATTTTACTTCAAAATCTGCTTTCTGAGACTTGACTAGTGCCCTGTTTCTCTTGCTTAGACTAATGACGGACTTTTTGCTCTGTTGTGCACGTTGCATATAACTTCTTGACAGGATTTTCTTTCTTTAGTTGTACAACCTATTAATACCAGGGGTCCACAAGGGTGGCTTGTTTTTGTGGTTTGACCTGAGTTTATTTTAGTCTGATACTGCTGTTTCTATGCAATTGTTCATATGGTCATATGTGTCATTTGTATATACCTCTGTATAGGTTTCTGTGTATTCTAGATTTGGGGAAGCTTGCAAGCTAGTTATGTTGTCCCTTAATAGGGGGCAGAGTCATTTTCCTTAGAGGCATTCTTGCAGTTTTTAGGGTTAGGTGATTGTACTAGTTTTACCTTTCTTTCAAGGGAGACTGCTTTGTGATCTGATCTTACCAGTGAGGATTTCACACAGGGGGGGGGGGGGTGCAGCACTCTCCCATATTTGTATATACCAGATCTAGGATATTTGTTCCCCTAGTGAGAGTATAGAGTAGTTGCTCCAGGGCATTTGAATTTACAAAGTCAGGGAATCATTGGGCCTGCATGTTAGTGGTCATGTATACCTTCCAATTAATGGAGGGGTAGTAAAATCACCTATGAGTTTGGTATTTGGTATTGGGCTGGATGGTGAATGAATCTAGTAACACTAGGTATGATGTATGAGTTTCCTGGTTCATGGTAGGATACCTGCAGCCAGCAAGAGTACAGTAATGTTTTTCCCATGGTTAGTTGGACATGGAGTAGCTCAAGGATGTCATATTGTTTGACCAGCATGAGGTGTGCTTATCCTTTATGTAGATAGATACACCTCTGCCTTTTGCTCTTCCATGTTCAGTGGATGGTCAAAATGTATGAAAGGCGTTATAGCCATGCACTGCTGGAGTGCTTTCCATTGCTTTCAACCATGTTTCAGTAACTGCACAGACATCAGCATTCTAGAGGGAGAGGAGAGTTTCTAAGGAGTGCAGTTTCTTGTTGCGGCTCCTAACATTGAGCAGTAACACCTTTAGCTTGTCCTGAGTAAATGATGTTATGTTGGAAGGTTTGTCTGTTTGGCAATGCCTAAAAAATGCACTACAGTGGTGAATAATATTTTGGCCAATATCCAAAAATCTATAAGTGACAGACAAAGATGCTTACTAGTTTTGGACCTCTTTGGAATCGCACCAGTAGCTGAGCCAATTGTTAAAGTTGATCATTTTCAGCTGGTATTGTGGCACCATCCTTGAAGAAGGTAAAATGCTGCTCAGTGCTAAGTTCATACTTGTCTGTGATACATATTTTAAGAGCTCCCATATAGTTCAAGGAGGTACATATTAAATACTCACACCCACATAGACTATAACCAAGTCATACTGATACTTAGGAGTAAGTGTTCTGAGTGCTTGCGTGATCTGATGAATCCTGGTCCCAAACAGGCAAGTTACTGTAACCTTCCCCTTATCCAGCCTGCTAAGAGGGACATGAGTGTGTCTCCAATGGAGTCTCCTATGACCAGAATATTGGGTTTTGGAGTGTTCATAAGTTCACAGAAGGTTACTAGGCTAACAGCCCTAGAGCCCTTACAAGCCTAGCCCTATTGCCCCAATTGTCAGTAGCAGGTGAGTGAACTTCACAGAGGTAAAGGTCCGTGACAGTTAATAACAACTTCTTCTGTCCAGAATGGATATAGGCACCACCCCAAGAGTGAATTTGCTGTCACCCATTCATTGATCTAGGTTGCATTTAAAGAGGGTCAGAAAAGGGCTCTGTTTCATGTGAATTGAAAGCTTGTTCCAGAGAAGTGGCAGTTTCTGGGCGATATATCTATTTCTCCAACATGACCTGTTCATGTCAGAGGCTAGGTTAAGATCCCTGTAGTGAGTGACCCTCACGCAGTTTGATTTATGAATGTGCAGCATTTCCATCAGGGCAAGGTCAGAGACTTCCCTGTAAGCCAGGCACAGGTCACCCCTTAGCCACCTATAGGAGACAGAATACAGCGACAGGGCTTTTAGTCTTTTCATGTAAGGTTTGTTCTGTGTAATGTGTAATTTCTTGGTGCGAAACCTCTGTGGTCTTTCCAATTGTTGCAGGTGTCTGATGAAGTACATGTAAAAGGGAGCAGTACACTCAATTATTGGTTCAAGGAGGGCTGAGTATAATGGAATTGTAATATCCTTAGATCTAGATGTAATGTATTTACTTATAAGATGTGCTACATAGAAGGATTTCATTGCTATTCTGGATATGTGGTAATTAAAGTTCAAATTGCTATCAACTTGAGTGCCCAGATCATTTTCCACTGGGTCTACACTTGGGGGAGGGTGCTGCCTGTAATGCAATTAACATGGATATCATCTTTTCCAAAGGTAATAATAATAATGCATTTTTTTGCATTTAGCTTTAATCTGTACCTTTATCACCAATCATTTGTCTATGTTAGTCCTGTCTGCAGTATATTAACATCACTGGGAGACTCAGTGATTGCTCCCAATTTTCAATCATCAGCGAACTTGTTCAGCCACAGGCCATACACATTTACCTGCACTTCTGAGAAATAATTTCCAAACAGTAAAGGGCCCAGTATAGAAACCTGTGGTATGCCACTGGTGACTGGTCTTTTACAGTTTGTGTCATGTCAGTGAGGCAGTTGGCTGCCCATTTGGTAATGTAGGGGTTCATTCCCAATTGGGAGAGTTTCTGTATAATACCTGAGTGAGGGACTGTGTCAAATACCTTGGCTAGGTCAAGATAGGTGGTATGCACTGTCTTTACCTAGTCCAGTGCCTTCGATGACTTTATCTTCTCAAAAACATCAACCATGTTTTACAGGCATGGGCTACTTTAATGAATCCAAACTTGGTTGGGTCCAGAGACTAGAGATTACCTACGTCCTTGCTAATAAGGTCCATACTGATTCTGTCCATGGTTTTACAGATGAGGCTAGTCAAGCTTATGGACCTATAATTCCCAGGGTCAGTGGATGGCCCCCATTTGTGCACAGGGATTATTGTTGCTATCCTCCATTCTGCTGGAACATTGCCATTTCATAGGTTGTAGTTAAACAGCCTTATGGGTTTAATGGTTGAGACACAATGAGATGTAGCTTTATGTGTTGTGATGGGACTCGTCTTGTTTGTTATGTGTGGAGTTTCTGAGGTGACAGGCAAAGACCATCACTGACAAAGCAGTGTGGCCTATCAGCCATGTCATCCCAGGCTGACAAGTATTGCACCCCTTTGGAATGACATCAGTAGCTAAGCCAATTGTTAAATTCAATCATTTTCTGCTGGTATTGTGGTATCATCCTTGGAGATGGTCGAATACTGCTAAGTACTAGGCTCATACCTATGTGTGACACATATACTAAGAGCTCAATCATGTTTCTCTTCATATAGTCCAAAGAGGTACATCTCAAGTCATTCATGCCCACATGGACTATGACTGTGTCATACTGGGACTTAGGGGTAAGTGACCCGAGTGCTTGCATGCTCTGGCAAATTCTTCCCCCAGACAGGCAACTAACTGTAACCTTCCCCTTTTCCAGCCTGGTAAGATGACATCAGTGTGTGTCATAATGGAGTCTCCTATGACCAGTATATTGGGCTGTGGAGAGTTTTGCCTTAAACCAAATAAAACAAAAACTAAAAGATTCCAATAGGAACAACCACTATGGTGCTACTTCCTCTAAAGCAGCAAATAAAAGTGACGGTGAATCACTTGTAATGTTAAAAATCACAGTTCGCTTAAAAAAAGTCACAGAGGGTTTTAATCCAAAACCAAATACAAATACATCCAAAACAATTAACTTAGTGCTTTTGTCCCTTAATATTGTGGGACTTTGAAAGAGTTTTAAAATCAACTGTTCCTGTTTATTACAGCTTTATGTATATTCTATTCCACTTCACCCCCTAGTCTTTCTAATTTATTAATAAGCAAATATACATGAGAATTTTTTTAAATACACATTTTTGTGTTAGCAGGACATAATAAACTTACAGTGATAAAACTTTAATACATAAATGTTAATGAGAAACAATAATAGTAATACTATATGCATGTTTAAGCTGGAAAGCACTAGGAAGCCTGAAAGTGATACAAGCACTCAACTCTCCTTTTCAATAAGAAGAAATTAATTGTAGGCACTAAACAGCCTATAATTGCAAAGTACCTTGCAAAGGTAAGGGAAAACAGCTCTTGTAATTTACAAAAAAAGCACCTAAACAGGCATGTCCAAGGGTTAGCTTCCTGTGATTTCTCCTGTCCACCTGGTTAATCTGGGCATACTGGGGCAATGTAGCAACTGCCTCATGTACACAAACAACCCTCTCCTCCTACCACCCAAAACTACGACCTGTGAGAAATGCACTTACATAGCCAAACTGGAAGCAAAGCTCTCTCCAGCCAAGATTGTGCAAGACAGTCAAGAGGAGAAGGTTAACATCTGCACTACACCTCAAGCAACACATAGCCTTCAAAACCCACACCATCAATACCCACACATAGCAACACTAAACCCACATATGTGGAAGCCCTTAAAATTAATCTGCCCAAGCAACAAGGACTTCCAAAGCTGAAACGCAAACAAACACCAGTCACAACCAAAGTGTCAGATAACTCACAACACCAGTGTGCCACCCAACAATAGCCTCTAAGGCAAGACAATGTACCCAACACTTTAGTCATAGGTGACTCTATAGTCAGGCACACTGATATCCCACTCACCAGGCTGAAAAAGAAGAAAATTACAGCCAGCTGCCTGTCGGGTGCCAGGATCTACCACATAACACATGCACTCAAGTCACTCCACAACAAGTACAAATATGAGTCTGTCATTGTCCATGTTGGAGTGAATGACTTGAGACGTACCTCCTTGGGCTACATGAAAAAAGACATGGAAGAGCTCTCAGATCATGTGGCCCAGGCAGGTATGACCCTAGTCCTGAATAACATCCTGCCTCACCCAGAATAATACCACAGTATAAGGACAAAATGATTGACTTCAACAATTGGCTAAGCTTTTGGTGTCATTCAAAGGGGATCCAGTATCTGTCTGCCTGGGAAGACATGATCAACAAACCACGATTCTTTGCCAGAGATGTTCTGTACCTGTCACCCTTGGGATTCAGGTTTCTGGCTAAAGCTCTTGCCACCGCTATAGTGCCTTTTTTTAGGCAAGGTTCAAAGGACAAAACCACCAGCATAACAGATACAAGCATGCAAAATCTGAAGGTAATGCTACTCAATGCTAGAACTCTAAACCTCAAAATGCACTTTCTTGAGGCACTCCTAAAAATGGAGAACATCGATATCTGTGCAGTAACTGAGACCTGGTTCAAGGCTCCAGAGACCACCCCTGTAATACCAGGCTACAACTCTTACCACACTTTTCGGCCACTAAACCAAGACCGAAACACTAAAGGTGGAGGAGTGTCCATATTCACCAATGATATTCACACCTCCAGGCTAGTTGCCCAACACAATGCATCTGAAATTCTCCAGGTGCAACTAACACTAGGTAAGACTGCAATCCAAATTGTAGCTTGCTACAGATGCCCCACCATGCCCCAAGATTCTCACTACATCTTTCTAAACATACTGGAAAATATTAAGATACAACCAAACACCCTAATACTGGGTGATTTCAACTACCCTGCCATTAAATGGGAAAACTACTCGAGTACCAATACCTTTTCCCAACGGTTCTTGGAATTCATAAATTCCAATGCCTTGGATCACCTAATACATTGTCCCAACGGGGGCTCCAATATTCTAGACCTGGTCATTACCAACATGGGAGATAAATGCTCCACACCAGTGATCACCCCCTAATTGGTCAGGTCTGACCATAAGCAAATCACCCTTGACATCCACATCCCACCTCCACCCCCCAGTAAGGAAACATCCATAAAAAATTTCTCCAAAGCCAACTTCATGCTACTCAAGTCAGAAGTGACAAACTTCATGACAACCATGCAGACGGGAGCTGAAAGTTTGACTGATGAATCCTACACTAAGGCACTGTATGAGCACATCCACTTGTGAATGAATTGTGCCATCCAAAATAGAACCAATATGCTCTCCTCCAAAAAAAGGAAGCAAATCTGGTGGTCCCCTGCAATAAACAAACTATACAACAGAAATAAAAAAACTGTTGCAGAAAAGAGGAAAATCCCAGGATGCAAAAAACTCACTTACCAAACTCAGTAAGAAGCTGAGATCCCTCATAAAATCCTCAAAAGCTAGTTACAAAAATAAAATTGCGAAAGATTCCAGAGACAGCCACAAGGCATTCTATAGTTATGTCAAGAATCTAAATGGCAATGCTCAGATCTGCTCTGAGCTACAACAGAATGGCATTAAATATACTGATCCCAAAGATATTGCCAATATCCTGGCAGATCAATTTAGTGCCAACTTCACCCACCTCTCACCCCCTAAAGGGCCTATCTCAATACCAAAAGATTGACAAATTTGGGTAATCACGGCTAAATAGGTAGAAACTGCACTCTCCAAAGCTAAAAATACAGCATCCATGGGACCAGATGACATCCTGGGCTGTGTACCACATGAACTACAAAATGCACTGGCACCTCACCTAAGTGTCATGTTTAATCATAGCTTCACCTCAGGATTCGTGCCCACTGAATGGTGCACAGCTAGAATTATCCCACTCCACAAGGGGGGATTCAGCTTAGGTTCATAGGTTCATAGGTTCATACTAGGCTATCTGCCCTAGGGCATTTATAAGCCTAGCCAGAGTGTGTGTTGCTTTTTTTCACCCATTTTAAAATTAATTTTGCTATGCCTTTTTGAGGTTAGTATACTGTGCCTCTGTCTAACAGTGACACAGAAGTGATAGTAAACCTACGATCTCCCATCCACTCATCAAGATTCCTCTTGAAGAGAGTCAATGAGGGACTCTGCCTAACCTGGACTGGGATTTTATTCCAGAGTGAAGGGAGCCTCTGGGTTATGAATCTGTCCCTCCAGCCTGTCCTATTTATTTCAGTGCTGAGGTTCAAGTCTCGGATTTTCTGAGCCATTAATTCGGGTTGGACATGGCTTCAGATCTTTCTTTAACCGGGCAGCATATGGCATCTGTTTGAGCCCTTTGATCCTCTTGGTGAGGTACTTTGGGTCTTTCCAGTTGCTGCAGGTGTCTGGTAAGGTACATCCCAAAGGGGCATTATACTCAATTATGGATGACCTCCCTGATCTAGATGTGAATCCCTTCATGATTAGGTGAGCTATATAAAATGTTTTCTAACCACTTTGTCAAATGAGAGATTGCTATCAACTTGGGTCCCCAGGTCCCTAATGACTTCTTCTGTACTTAATGGATTACCACCTATGTGGTAATTTGTGGGCACTTTGTTTTGCCAAAGGGTATGACTATACACTTTTTTAGCTTGAGGCCATGGCTCTGGCACCAGTTGTCTGTTTCTATGAGGCCCTTTTGGAGGATGCTTGTGTCAGCTGGAGAGTTGGTTATGGCACCCAGTTTGCAGTCATCTGCAAACTTGGTCAGCCAGAAATATATACCGAACAAGAGAGGTCCCAGGACTGAGCCTTGTGGGACGCCACTTGTAACTGGTTTGGAGTCTGACATGGCTCCAGCAATTCTAACCATGTGGGTTCTGTCCTTGAGCCAGTTTGCAACCCATCTGGTGACATAGGGGTTTATATTTAAGCTGGTGAGCTTATCTATAATGCCGAGGTCCAGGTAGGCTGTGTGGACCACCTTCCCTCGTCAATGGCCTTGGTGACTGTTTCAAAGAAATCGACCAGGTTTAAGAGGCAGGATCTGCCCTTAACAAAGCCAAACTGGGTAGGATCCAGTGTCTGTAGGTCCCCAATATCTTTATTTATGAGGTCCATGATGATCCTTTCCATAGCTTTGCAGACCAAGCTAGTCAGGCTTATGGGGCGATAGTTTCCAGGATCCGTTGAGGCACCACCTTTGTGGAGAGGGACCACTGTTGCTGTACGCCACTCTTTGGGTACATATCCTGTAGTAAGGCTAAGATTGAACAGTAGTTTTATGTTTGGGTTTAGCTCTTCTTGGAGTTCATGTAGACACCATCTGGTCCCATTGATGCTGTGTTTTTGCTTTGGAGGCGGCTCTTACCTGAGCATCTGAGATGTCAGGGGCAGCACTCTGTTGGGATAGATATTTGTCCTTTTGGTGGGGAGAGGGGAGAAGTTTGCACTGAACCTGTCAGCTAGGATGTTGGCAATGTCTGTGGGCTCGTGTATTTTTGTCATTTTGACTAAATTTGAGCATATCTGGGAATTCCCACCCAGGTTCCTAACATAACTAAAGAAAGCCTTGTGATTATCCCTGTCTGTGCAATTTTTCTCTCAAGCTGGCCTGTAGTTTTTGCTAATACTAATCAGAGATGCCTTCCTTTTGGGATTTTGCTCTATCATGTAGTAGCTTCCTCCTTCTATTGTATAGTTTGTTTATGGCTGGGGTCCACCAGACAGGACGTCTGCCTTTGGAGGATTGGGTCTTGGTTTTATTTGGGATTGCATGATCCATGCATTCCTGAAGGTGTTCATAGAATGCGTTTGTAAAGGATTTCCTGGTCTGGGCATGATTTTCCACAGGCTCGGGGCTTTGAAGGATTTCACGGTTTTAGAAGTTTTCACTGTGGTTTTCTGGGCAGGGGGTGGGGTCGGTGTGTGAATATCCAGTGAGATTAGTTTATGGTCTGATCTTACCAGTGAGGGATACACTTCTGGTCTGGAGCATAGTGTCCCCATGTTGGTGATGATCAGGTCCAGTATGTTTTCCCCTCTTGTGGGAGTGGTAACAAGTTGTTCCATAGCATTTGAGTTTATAAATTCTAGGAACCTTTGGGCTAGGGTGTTGGAGCTAGAGTAATGCTCCCAGTCTATGTTTGGGTAGTTGAAGTCGCCCAATATAATGGTGTTTGGAGAGACCTTCATATTTTCCAGTATTCTCAGGAAGGCCAAGTGGGGTTCCAGGAACTACCATCCCATCAGTCTGATGAGCCTGATCTGCAAGGGCATGGAACTCATTATCATGGAACTTATAAACAAAGACATTGGCAACCTTCAAACACTGGACCCCACCCAGTTTGGGTAAGTGATGGGCCGATCTTCTCTCCTGAACATGATTGACTTCTTTGAATCAGTCTCCAGAGCTGTGGACAAGGGTAAGTCAGTCCACACAGCCTATCTGGACCTCACCAAGGCCTTCAACACCATCCCCCACTCTGGAATCATAGATAAACTTACTAAGCTGGACATAAATTCCTACATCACTTGATGGGCTGCCAACTGGCTTACTGACAAAACTGAGACTGCAAAAGTAGCTGACTCCAAATCTAGCTCCAGACAAGTGATGAGTGGAGTATCTCAGGGTTCAGTCTTGGGACCGCTCTTGTTTGGCATCTACTTCTCCGAAGTACAGGTCAACACTAAGAGACTCTGGCTAACAAAGTTTGCAGATGACTGCAAACTGGGAACCATTATTGAATCCCAAAATTATGTGGATATTCTACAAAAGGGCCTTACAGAAACAGATGCTTGGTGCCAGAGCCATGGGCTCAAGCTTAATGCCAAGAAATGTATAGTTATCCCCTTTGGAAAAAAAACATGTACCCATGAATTACCACATAGGTGGCAGTACACTAAACATCGAAAGTGTGATGAGAGACTTAGGGACACAGGTGGACAGTGGTCTCACCTTTGATAACCACATCGCCACAACAGTCAGGAAATCCTTTTATGTGGCACACCTCATCACTAATGGCTTTTCATCCAGGAAAAAGGAGGTCATTGTCCCACTGTACTCATCCCTCATTAGACCCATTATAGAGTATGACGCCTCATTTGGTATGTACCTCACAAGATGTCTGCAACAGCAGGAAAGGCCGCAGAAATACCTCATTAAAAGAATCACAGGCCTAAAGCAGATGCCATATACTGACCGTCTAAAAAACTCCAGCTATACTCTGTGGCATATCGTCTACTCAGAGGCGATCTCTGCTTAACATCTGGCATGGCATAATGGTAAATAAATTTGTCTATGTTGTGCAGGGTCCTGGGTTCAAGACTTGCAGAGGCTGTTTATTTCCTTTGATAATCACATTTCCAAAGTGGTTAGAAAATCCTTCTATGTGGCCCACCTAATCACAAAAGGGTTTGCATCCAGATCGAAATAGGTCATTGGGCCCCTCTACACATCACTCATCAGACCCATCATAGAGTACAATGCCCCATTTGGGATGTACCTTACAAGACACCTGCAACAACTGGAAAGACCACAGAAGTTCTTCACCAAGAGGATCACTGGCCTCAAGCAGATGGCTTATGCAGCTCGACTGAAGAAACTCCAGCAGTACTCGGTTGAATGCCTCCTACTCAGAGGTGATCTCTGCCTAACATACAAGGCCATGTCCAACCCAGAATTGATGGACATGCTCCACCTAAAGAGAACCATATCTGCTCAAGCCACATGCTCCAGGGATCTAAACCCCACCACAACAATAAATAGGACATGCTGGAGGGATAGATTCCTGTCTCAGGGACTTCCCATGCTCTGGAACAAGATTCCAATTTACATTAGGCAGAGCTCCTCACCAACCCTCTTCAAGAGAAACCTTGACAAGTGGATGGGAAACAGAAAGTTTACCCCAGGGATAACTTTAATGACTCTGCTGGACAGAGGCACAGGGAACTAATCTAAGGGGGCAGCGAAAGCCAACACATTCCAGTTAGGCTTATAAATGCCTTCGGACAGATAGCCTAGTATCTACCTATGAACATATAAGGCCACGTCAAACCCTGAGCTGTTGGACATGCTCCACTTAAAGAAATCCCAATCCCTCAGAGCAACATGCTCCAGGCATCTAAACCTTGTCATCACAATGAACAAAACATGCTGGAGGGATAGGTTCCTGACCCAGAGACTCCCCATACTCTGGAATAGACTGCCCATACATGTCAAGCAGAGCACCTCATTGGCCCTCTTCAAAAGGAACCTTGATGATTGGATGGAAGATAGGAAATTCACCCCGGGGTTCATGTCAGTCACCCTGCTAGACAGGGGTCCATGGAAAGAAAATATTGTGGGAAGAAATATCCAGGGAGTTGTTATGGCTAGGCTTGTATAGGCCCTAGGGCCAATAGCCTAGTACCAACCTATGAACCTATGAACTTATAAATAGTTAATTGTGCTCCCTTGAGTAAAGTATCTTAAAATAGATGTAACAATACATTAATTATAAATTTAAATATACAAAACAATTTAATATCTATGTGCTTTCATTCTTAAGAAGCATGACAGGGAAATGTGATCATTTAAACCTCCTGGTCCAGTTGCATTTGTTTTCAATTCAACTTCTTTGCATTCCAACCTAGATTTTACCTGTCCTCCCCTTTGATCTTGTTCTACCACTTCTACAACCGCAGCAATATAAAATTCACTAGTTTAATGAATAAATGTTAGCGCTTTCACAATGGTCAACATTGCTTCATAAGACAAAGAACTAATAAACAGTTAATGCTTATATTCCACTTGTATTCTAATACATATTATACACATATAAAAACACTATTATTAATATGTAAGAAGTTATATTAAAAAAAAAAAAAAAAAAAAAAATATATATATATATATATATATATATATATATATAAATTACATTTAAACTTCCTACTCTAATAATGTTTGTAGTCCTAAATATGCCTACTTATGGCAACACGTACCCCAAATTGCTAGCACAATGGCAGAAAATAAAATTAGATATAAGTCGAGCTTATATACAACAGTTGTTAGACTTTTTTCAACCAATGGAGCATGAACCTAATGAAAAAATATGTCAACAGCGACGTGAATTGGTTTTGATATATGGGAAAGATGCCACAGATGTGTATATGAATGAATTGATCGACAAAATACTTTGGTATGAAGTAAAACTTTTAGAACAAAAGAAAAAGAAGTTGGTTAGAGATTTAACAGACTTCTCTAACCAACATGTATTTACTTGGCCGAGATCTGTTGTCCAAGAAGAACAACCTACAACCAATCAATATCAGCAGACAATGAAAACATCCAATGGGGTGTTGGAAACTATACATACAGCCAACCAGCAAAGGAGAGGGTGTATCCCTTCACTTGAGCGATGGGAGAGAGGGAGGGTGGAGTATCAACTACAACTTGTAGATGTGACCAATACACACAATGAGGAAGGAGAAGTAACCAATCAGCAGCAAAGAGGGAGTATCCCTTCACTGAATTTGGTTCCCTTGGTCTATTCTACACAGATGGAACTTCCATCTAACTCGGTGACAAATGAAGATTCACAAAGCGCATCCACATAAGCAACGGTTGTAAGGAGAAAAATTGTTATGGAAGAAAGGCAGCAACGGGTTTTTCCCATTCTACCACTACCCTTTCATGCAGGAAGGAGAAGGACTGTGGAGCAAGATTTAATCAAAGGAGAGCAGAAATGGAAAGAAGCACCAGGACCAATACAGACACAAACCATAAAGAAATTGTGGGGACATGGTCAGGAGACCTAGTATGGAACTTATTGAGTTATGAATTAACTGCAGCAGAGACATCTTTGTTAAACAAAGGTTTGAGGTTTATACCTACATGTAAAATGGACATTAGTGAAATGTTATTGTGTTTACGAATGTTCACAGATAATATATCATTAAAACTACAATTCAAAGATGTAAATGAACTGAGATGTATGCAATATAAAAAGAATAGCACATTTGTACCGTTACTACCACCTAATGTTGAGACTTTTTTAAAAGCCTTTGAAAACGCAATATATAATAATGAGAATGAATATATTTTAAATGGGAATGGGCACAATTTGTCAGCATGTGAACAACAAGCATTACATGATTTACAGCAAAATAATAGTATAGTTATATGTCCCTGTGATAAAGGAGGACCAATTGTAGTATTGAATTTTAATTTTTACTATGAAGCAATGGGAGAAATGTTGTCAGATTCTAAAGTTTATAAAATTATATCAACAGCAGTTGTATATGATATGAGCAACTACATTCTTAATACTTTACATGAATGTGTGTGCATGGGATCATTGAACAAGGAATTACTTCAGTTTTTTCTAGTGGAAAATCCTTTTATTCCCCAGTTACATGGTCTCATAAAAATCCACAAGAACCCAGTCTGCCCAACTTTTAGACCAATAGTGGCAGGAGCAGGCTGGCTGACCGAACCCATCTCTATATACCTAGATGGTGAACTAAAAAAGTGTTGAATGACTTCATATATGTTCTTAGGGACACTGAACACTTTCTAGAGGATTTATTTGAGGCTACAAAAGGAAAAGAAATGGTGACTAGGGGTTTGGTAGCCACATTGGATGTGGTTTCACTATTTACAAGCATATTCAATGAGAAAGGGATAGATATGGTGAAATCAGTGGGCAGGATTCACGAAGGCTTGCACGGAGTCTAAGAGTAGTGTAAGACTCCATGCAGCCCTCGCGATCCAGGAACAGCCCGAAATTCCGTGTAAGAGACCAGCTAAAACATCTCTTACACGGAGTGGGCGTGGATATGCTAATCACCTCACTTGCAGCCGAAAGGCATGCAAATGAGGTAGATTAGTGATCCACAAAGCCCAAACCAGCCCGTGTAAGAGCCGTTTTAGCTGCAGAAATGTACTCAGTTGACAACTGAGTACGTTTCTGCAAATAACACAATGGAGCCATGTCAGCTCCAAATAAAGGGTGCATATGTGTCAGGCAGCATGCCAATGGCCAAATATGTGGCCATTGGCAAGGTACCCCGATGCAAATTTGAGAAATAAATATTTTTTTTTTTCGGTGATCGACGATGTTTAAACGCAGCTCAGCCCCGTGCAAATGGGCTGCGCTATGTAAAACATAAAAATGAAGGTTATAAACCCTCAAATGTGGATTTTATGCAATATATGGATTTACAATGCAGGGACCAGCAGACCAAAAACAACATGGCCACCGTTTAGTGGTTGCTAAGGGGGGAAGCTGAGTCTAAGACATGTAACTAAGCATTAGTAGGCAATCTGATGTAAATGAGTGTTAGGATACTGAATCCCACTGTCACATAGCAAATGAGCACATTCTGAGTAGTGTAAGAGTTACATAAGGGGGAGGAACAGAGTAGGAGATAGGTGACATCACAGGGGGGAATGGCAGAAAGAAATGCAGTTCATTGGAGGTCAGTGTTACATGACAGATGTCAGACACATATCATGGAAAGATTAGTGCCACAAGATAAGCATGGGAAAGTCAAGAAATGGAAGGTGTACACTGTTGCTTACACCAAAGTTTCTTGCTGGGCGTGCATGCGCACGTGTGCGTGCCATGAGGGCAGTGTGCGCGCGTGTAAGGCAGACTGAGCATGTAGGAGCCTGTTGGCAGACTTGTAAGACTATTTGCACTGGTGTGCACGCGTTTTAACCCGAATAAGAAGATCCTAAACTGTGAAAGCCTGTGTGCACGCGTGTAAGCCACTGTGAGTGTGTTTCTGCTGGTATGCGTGTTGCTCCCCCCTGAGGAAACAGAAAGGAAAAAGGAAGCAACAGAATTAGTAGGAAGCTAGCAGGGAATACTGCTGGAGCTAGCAGGTGAAAACAATTAGAAGCAGGCAATTACACACGCAGAATAATAGCCCAGCCAAGCACTTAAAACTCTGCAAACAGCAGTGCAGGATGTTTCGCTCAAGAGACACTGCAAGACAGGAGTAAGCTATTATAAGTGAAAACTGAAAAAGCTGAACTCAGAGCAGAAATGCTAGGGGCTGCCATAGCTGTCATAAGGAGACATAGGCTACTTGCTGAAGGTGGTGACAATGCAAATGGTGCCAGACAACCCACAGTGAGGAGACGGAGAAGAGTGTACAGGCCCAGGGTCACCTACCACGGGTTACATGAGCTGGAGATAGTTGAGCACTATAGAGTGGACAGAGACCTCCTGCAGCAAATTGTCGAGCTGTGCAGGCCACGCCTCACACACAGAACCAACAGAGGGAACCCATCCCAGTGGAAACCAAGGTATGTGTTGGCCTAAGAATACTAGCAACAGGTACCTTCCAGAGACCAACTGGTGATATGATGGGGATATCACAGGCATCAGCCTCCAGGGTACTGCACCAGTTCCTGGATGCCATGTCAGCACATGTCGGTGATCATGTATATTTCCCCAATGCCCGTGAGGTATTGGCCAGCAATATGCATCTCTTCCAGCAAATAGCGGAATACCCTGAGGTAGTGGGTGCAATAGACTGCACGCACATACGCATCAAAGCACCAGCTGGTGAGCGGGGTAGGGCCTACATAAACCGCAAGGGCTTCCCCTCCATCAACTGCCAGGTCGTGTGTGATGCCCAGGGCATAATAATGAATGTGTGTGCTGGCTGCCCTGGGAGCTACCATGATTCCCATATCTGGCATTTGACGCAGCTGTACCAGACATTTGCCAATGGGGACATCCCACATGGACACCTAGTGGGAGATGCAGGTTATGCACTGGAGCCATGGCTGATGACACCCATCAGAAATGCACACACACCTGAACAGGAACGCCATAATGAGGCACACGCACAAACACGTAATGTGATAGTGTGTGTGTTTGGGCTGCTCAAGTCACGGTTCCGGTGTCTGGACTCATCTGGTGGAGCCTTGCAGTACTCACCAACTACATGTACCCAAATTGTCATGGTATGTGCTATGCTACATAATATGATCTTGCGAAAACAGCTGCAGCAGGACCAGCATAGGGCCGGGCCAAACAGCCCCCCACCATTGCCAAGGCCATCACAGGCAGAGCGTGACTCGGAGGAGGAACAACCTGAGCCTGCCCCAGTAGGCAGAAGGAGGCATGCCCAGTATGCCCTGGCCGTGGCAAAGAGGCAACGCATAGCACATACACTGGCTCAGTAGGAACCCTGGGAATGATACCCCTCTCTGACTCACTCATATAATAACAGGGATGCCTAAAATGACATAACCTGCTCTCAAACATGTACAGGGAGTGTAGTATGTGCATCTGACAGAGGCAGCCCTGCACCACCACCTGAGGCATGAATGCCATGTGTTAAGCAATGTAACACCATGTAGTATATGCAAACTTGATGACCCTGACTAACATCCTACCCTCACCAAGCATGATGCCACAATATGATGATGAGATGATCAATTGCAATAATTGGCTGAAGTATTGCTGTTAGTCAAAGGGGATCCAATGTGTGCCAGCCTGGGATGACATGCTGAGCATGACATGATACTCCACCTGCTAGGGGTGGTGTGCACCTATCAGTCCTGGCCTTATGGATACTGGCAAAGGCTGTTGTTACCCACAGCGTGCCTTGAATAGGTAAGGCTCAAAACACAAACCCACCTCCATAGGTATCACAAGGGATAAGAACCTAGATGTAATGCTACCCAATGCCAGAAGTCTAAACAGCAAGATGCATGCAGTCTAAACTCCCCCAGTATGGAGAATGTTGATATCTGTCCTGTAACAGAAAACTGGGTCAAGGCTCACAACAGCACCCTAACACTACCAGGTTACACCTCATACTGTGCTGTACAGCCTCAAAACATGGAACAAGCTACAAAAGTAGGGTGACTAGCAATAATTGTCAAGGATAACCACACCCCCATGTTGGTACCACAACAAGAAGCAGCATGGACTAGCCATGGTCAAGTAACAGTGGCTAAAACTGCCTCCCAGTTTGGAGCCTGCTACAGACTACCATCCTAACACCAGGAACTGCACTTGGCCTATGTTGGAATACATGAATATATCAAGCCCTCCAAACCACATTATATTGGGTGACTGAAAATACCCAAACATAGACTGGGAGCATTATTCTAGCTCCAACACTGTAGGACAAAAGTGCCTAGAATCCATAAACCAAAATGCCCAGGAACAACGTACCACTCCCACAAGAGGGGTAAGCATACTGGATGTGATAATCAGCAACATGGGTACTGGATGGCAAGATGAGAAGTGTATCCCTCACTGGTAAGACCAGACCATAGAGTAATCACACCGGATATACACATCCTGACCACAGTCCCTGGCCAGAAAACCACAGTGAAAAACATGTGTAAAGCAAATGTTGCACTCCTCCAAACTGATGTGGAATCCATTAAAGGCCCTGTGCAGGTGCAAAATATGGGCCACACCTCAGAACCTGTTATACAGGCATTCCATGAACACTGCCAGGAATGCATGGATTATGCAATCCCAAATAAAACCAAGACACAATGCCATACACGCAGGCATCTGGCATGGTGGACTCCAGCCATTACCAAACCATGCAAGAGAATGAGGAAGCTACTACATGATAGAGCAAACATAAAAGGGAAGTAATCACTGATCAGTAGTATGGCAATAAAATATGTCCACTCATACAATCCACTAAGGCCAGCTACAACAAGTTGAATCTGTGAATCTTGAGGCAATGTTACACCTGCCCCATGTACACAGACAACCCTCATCTCCCCCCAAGAAATGCAAATATATGTGAGAGATGCAACCATTTATCCAAACCGGAGGCTGAGCTCTCTCAACTCAGTACTGTCAAAACTAGTCAGGAGGAGAAGGTAACCACACACACCACAAGCCCAGTCTCACATAGACCTATCACAACTGCAAACCAAAGACATAAACACAGAAAAACATTCCCGGAGGTCCTAATTACAAACACACCATAGCAACAGAGGCATCCAAAGCAGACACCCAAGCAACCACTACCTCCAAACATAGCACATGCAACACATAGTACACAAAGCTGGTGTGCCAAACAGTCACAGGCCAGAAGGAGAAACAACATGCCTGATACAGTTGTAATAGGTGACTCCATAGTCAGACACACTGCTGTCCTGCTCACCAGACTGAACAAGGGAAAGGGTACAGTAAGCTGCCTGTAGGCTGCTACAATACGCCACATAACAAGTACGCAGGCCACCCCAAAGCAAGTAGAAATATGATGCAGTCATTGTCCATGCTGGTGTGAATGACCTGAGATGTACCTCCCCGGACTACATGAAAAGAGACATAGATGAGCTCTCCGATTATGTAGTCCAGGCCGGTATGACACTGACTGTGTGCAGCATCCTACCCTCACCAAGAATGATGCCACAGTACAAACACAGAATGATCAGCTTTAACAAGTGGCACAATTACTGGTGTCATTCCAACGGGATCCAATGTCTGTCTGCTTGGGATGTCATGCTTGACAAGCCACGCTGCTGTGCCAGGGATGGCTTGCACCTGTTACTCCTGGGTGTCTGGATATTGGATAAGGCTCTTGCCACCTCCATAGAGCCTTTCGTAGGCAAGGCTGAAAAGACTAACCCACCTCCCTAGAAAACATAAGTGGAAAGAAACATAAGGGTAATGCTGCCCAATGCCAGACGTGTAAACCTCAACATGCATGCTCCCGAGGCCCACCCCACTATGGAGAACATCGATGTCCGTGCAGTGACAGAAACCTGCAGCAAGGCTCCTGACAGCACACCAGCACTACCAGGTTATACCTCATATCATGCGTTATGGCCCCAAAACCTGGACCAAAACATAAAAGGAAGGGGAGTATCCATATTCAGCACAGACACCCACACGTCCAGGTAATTGACAATGCACGAAGCATCAGAGACCACCCATGTGCAACTAACCATAGGCAAAACTGCTGTACAGTCTGTAGCATGCTACAGACCACACTCTCACACACAGGAACACCACTCAGCCGTCCTGAAGACACTGGACAGTATGAATGTCTCACCAAATACCAAACAAGGTACTCATAAATTACCACATAGGTGGTAATCCATTATGTATGGAAGGAGTAATCAGGGACCTAGGGACACAAGTGGACAGTATCCTGTCATGTGACACTCACATTGCCAATGTGGCTAGGAAGACTGTCTATATTGGACACCGTATCATGAAAGGATTCACATCTACGTCAACAGAGGTCATTGTGCCCCTATACTGTTCTCTTATCAGACCCATAATCTAGTACAATGCCTCATTTGGGATGTACCTTACCCGACACCTGCAGAAGTTAGAAATACCTCAAAGGTACCTCACCAAGAGGATAAAGGGTCTCAAATATTTGTCATATGCTGCCTGGCTGTAGACACCCCAGCTGTATGCAGTCACATACAGCCTACACAGAAGCGTTGCATGCCTATTGTACAAGGCCATGTCCAACACAGGAGTAATGGACATGCTCCACCCCAGAAATCCCAAATCCATCGGAGCTGTGAGAGTGAGAGATGTCAACCTCAACACATAATGAAATAGGATGTGCTGGAGGGACAGATACATAACCCAGAGGCTCCCTACACCCTGGAATGGAATCCCACTCCATATTAGGCAGAGCCCCTCACTGACTCTCTTCAACAGGAGTCTTGCCAAGTGGATGGATGATCGTAGATGTACACTGGGGGTCTTCACTCTGTCACATCCAGACAGAGGCACAGTAAAGTAAATCATAAATGGCCATAATATTCACATAGCAAGGGGTGGCGAAAGCCACACACACTCTGGCTAGGCTTATAAATGCCCTAGGGTGGATAGCCTAGTATGAACCTATGAACCTATGAAGATACAAATTGTACAGGACACTAAGGATAATCACAAGGCTTTCTTAACTGATGGTAGGAACCTTGTTGGGAAGTCACAGATATGCTCTGAATCACTCAAATATTACAAACAACATACCAAACACACACACATATTGCCAACATCCAACCTGACAGGCACAGTGCAACCCCTCCAAAAAAAATGCAAAATATCTATCCCAGCAGAGTGCTGGCCCCCTGACATTGCAGATGCTGAGGTAACAGCCAGCATCTACAAAGCAAAACACACAGCATCAGTGGTATGAGATGGTGTCCTGGGCTGAGTCCAACATGGACTCCAAGAAGAATGGAATGCCAAATAACACTACTGCTCAATGTCAGCCTTACCACAGGATATGTACCCAAAGAGCAGTGTACAACAACAGTGGTCCTTCTCCACAAAGGTGTTGCCTGAATGGATACTGCAAACTACCACCCCAGAATGCTGACAAGCTTGGTCTGCAAAGCTATGGAAAGGATCAGCATGTACCTCAGACATAAAGATATTGGGGACCTACTGACACTGGACCCTACCCAGTGTGGCTTTCTTAAGTGCAGATCCTGCCCCTTAAACATGTTTGACTCATTTGAAACAGTCATTAAAGTCATTGATGAGGGGAATGTGATCCACACAGCCTAGCTGGGCCTTGCAAAAGGCTTCCATACAATACCCCACGTGTTCATTATAGATAAGCTCACCAGTTTAAATATAAACCCCTATGTCAGTAGAGGGGTTGCAAACCAGACCAAGGACAGAACTGACATGGTCAGAAATGCTGCAGCCATGTCAGACCACAAACCAGATACAACTGGCATCCCACAAGGCTCGGTCCTGGGACCTCTCTTGTTTGGTATATATGTCCCATAGGTACAGGCCAACATGGAAGGACTGTGTCTGAACAAGTTTGCAGAGGACAACAAACTGGCCACCATATCTGACCCTCCAGCTGACACAAGCATCTCACAAAAGGGCCACATAGAAACAGACAACTGGTGCCATAGCCATGTCAGCAAGCTAATTGCAGAAAAGTGTATAGTCAACCCCTGTGGATATACAGTAAGTGCCCACCAGTTGCCACATAGGTGTTAACCCATTAAGTACTTAACATGTAATAAGAGACCTGGGGACACAAGTGGATAGATATCTTTCATTGGACAATCATGTGGCTGTAGTGGTTACAGAAACATACCATATAACCACCTAATCATGAAGGTAGTCAGATCTAGATCAGGAGAGGTCATTGTGGCTCTGCAGTCATCCTTCATCAGTGTCACAATTGACTACAATGGCCCCTGTGGGATGTACCTCAGCAGACACCTCCATCAACTGGAAAGACCCCAAAAGTACCTCACCAGGAGTATCAAAGAGCTTGAACAGATGCCATGTGTTGCCTGATTAAACAAACTGCAGTTCCACACACTGCCATACTGCCCGCCCAGAGGCAAGCTGTGCCTGATGTATAAAGCCATGTCCAAGCTGGAATCAATGAACATGCTGCACCTTGTACAATCTGAATGGCAGTGAGCTATGCACATGAGGGACCTGAACCCCAGCACTGACATACATAGGATAAGCTGTACTGAATGATCCATAACACAGAAGCCACCCCCACTCTTTAGTAAACTCCCAGTACAGGTTAGCCAGAGAGTCACCCAGCGACTCTCCTCAAGAGGAATCTTGATGAGTGGATGGGAGATGGTAGGCTTACCCTGGGTATCACTGTTATGTCACGGGTAGACGGAGGCACAGTATACTAACCATGACATATGTTATGGCAAACTCCAGTTACAATGTGTGTCGAAGGACAAACACACTCTCTGACTAGCATTAGAAATGGCCTAGGCACATCGCTAGTGTTTGCCAATGTCCACCTATGTTGTGGAATACACTGCCAATGTTGGACAAGCCTGGTTTAAGTAGTCCATATCTGAACATAATGCAACATGGTCATATGTGCACAACTGGCCCCTAAACAGTCTGTTGTGCTCACTATGAAAATTTAAAGCAATTATAGGACTAAAGCCCAGGATACTGTCCACCACAGTGAAAGTACTGAACCAAACACTATATGGTACTACAGTGTTAGGTCAGTATGAAAGGATGTTGACAACTGTATGCAAATTATCCCATGCAAACCCTGCAGGCACAGTATAATCCCTGTTGTGTTCAGACACGAAGCAGTTGACCAGTAAGTACACAACATGACACCCAACACACAACCATAAACGTGAGATATTGTTGAAATTCACACTCATCCACAAATGTGGTGGACTGCAGAGTTCAACATATGGAAAGCTCACACTGGGCATGCTCGCACACTTAGATAAATGAGACATATGTCAGACAACATGCCATGGAAAGGCTGAACTGGGCATGCTCACACACTTAGGCCATATCTTAGTTTAGCAGTTGGCCACACATATCTGGTATTTGTACGTGTTATTCCAGGAACCAACCACATTACAGCAATCTGCCCAGTGCACACAGTTAAATGACTACAGAGACATAAGTGATATAGTGAATCCCTCTCATATTCAAACATCTTCCACAGATACATAAGTTGTTCATAGCAACAGGGAATGATATGGCAATAAAGACCTGCAAACAGTCTATCAGCAACAAATATTGTGCATCTGACAATTAAACATATGGGTGTAGAGGTCAATACTAGGCTGTTTGCCCTAGGGAATGAAAGCTTAGCCAGAGTGTGCTTGGCATCTGTATCCCCAGTACAGTAGGCCACTGCACCACTGTAAAGTAGGTCACATAAGGCACCGTTTGAGGCTAGTGTGCTGTGCCTCCATCAAGCAGGGACACAGTGGAGATCCCAGGGGTTGAATTTGCTATGCCACATCCATGTTGTTGGTGTGTGCTGGAAGAGGGTTGGTGAAGACCTCTAACAGTAAGTGGGCATCAATAACAGACTGAGGGGAGCCTTATCTGCAGTGTCTGGACAATTTCACTGTCAACACGTTGTCATGATGATTATGAGGGATTGAAGTGTCATGCCAGTACTGTTCAGAGATGTCCTCCCTCTGTGGGCTACTGCTCTGCAATGTATTAGCTCACTCCGTCTGTTGGACAGCTCATATATGGCTGGTGTACACCTGACAGGGTGTCCTGTTGTGGAGGCGTCATGGGTATATTTGGGATAGCATGATCAATGCAAACCTTCCACATGCTCATAGAATGCAATTGTCAAGGATTATGCAGAGTGGCCTGTATACTCCCCCAGCATGGGTCCTTTGAAGTCTTCCACCCCAGTCTTCACAAGTGCAAAGTCTGCTTTTGATGAATACACTTTTTTTGCAGTGACAACCTTGCCTGGGGTTGGGGATGGGATATGGATGTCCAGGGAAAGGTGGGTATGGTCAGATATCAACAATGGTGGTCTACCTCTGGTGTGGAACAGTGAGTACCCATGTTGCAGATGGTCAGGTGCAATATGTATTCCCCCTTGTGGTTGTGGTGAGTGGTCCTGCCATAGCACATGGACTCACAAATTGTAGTGTCTGTAGGGTAATGTTGTAGAGGCCTGAGTAGTTCCCACACACAATATACCTGTACCTGACGTTAACAACTGGAATGGTGTATGTGAACACCTTCATATCTTGGCACTGTTCCCAGGGAAGCAAAGTGTGTGTCCTGGATGTGGGAGGGGTGGTCTGAACTGGTTGTGTTGTGTGTTACAGGTCCTGTGGTCACGAAGCATGGTATTAAACATAACCTGCCAGTGCTGATGTGCATATCTGACCCTGAAGTAGGTGGCTGCAAATGCATATATATGCTATCCCCCACCTGACAGGTAGTAATAGATGTACATACCTCTGTATAAATAATGATGTCAGCACCCTATAAATACTGCAGGTGCAGAACAGATGCCCAGTAATTCGGATAGTGCGCTCTGCTAATGCGTCTCCCTCAAGTGTCATAACATAGTTAGGTAGGAGTTTGAATCCTACAAATGCTCAGTGTGTGTGTTTGGGTGAGAGGGGTTAGTGTGTGTGCTTGGGTGAGAGGGGTTAGTGTGTGTGCAATTCTGGGTGAGGAAAATGTCCCTTTTGGCAACTAGGAGAACACACTACAGGATGCACATTCCCCTTTCTAAACACTGATGATGTCAGCACCCTATAAGTACAGCAGGAGAAAGGAAACCTCCCAGTAATACAAATAGCGCGCTCCGCTAATGTGTCTGTCTTGAGTGTCATAACATAGTTAGATAAGGGTTTGAATCCTGCAAATTCTCAGTGTGTGTGTTTCGGTGAGGGGGGTTAGTGTGTGTGCAATTCTGTGTGAGAGAAATGTCCCTTTTGGCAACTAGCAGAACACACTACAGGATGCACATTCCCCTTTCTAAATACTGATGATGTCAGCACCCTATAAGTACAGCAGGAGAAGGGAAACCTCCCAGTAATGCAAATAGCGCGCTCCGCTAATACGTCTGTCTTGAATGTCATAACATAGTTAGGTAGGGGGTTGAATCCTACAAATGGCAAGTGTGTGGGAGGGATGAAAGTAGGGTGTGTGCAATTACATGAGTGAAAGAACTGACCCTTTTGGCAACCAGTACAACACACCAGCTGCTGCATATTCCAATCGCTACACAGAGATGATGTCAGCACCCTACAAGTACAGCAGAAGAGGGCAAATCTCCCATTAATGCAAATAGCATGCTCTGCTACTGCGTCTTTCACTACTGTCATAGCACAGTTAGTTATGGCTTTGAATTCTACACATGCCATGTGTGTTTTTGTCACACAGAATGCCCATGTGTGTGGGTTGTTGTTCACAATAATGCATGACATCAATTAAACCAGTAATGGCAATGCACACAGATGATGTATGTGTGTGCCAAATACACATATATACCTGTGACCTTCAATAGTTCCCATGTCTGTTGCCTGCCACATGTGAATACATGGTATTTTCACTGGATAACATTATGACTGTGGTTTTCTGTGCGGGTGCTGCATGTGGTATGTGTATATACAGTGTGAGTTGTATATGGTATCATCCTAGCAGCGAGAGATACACATCTGGTCTGGGGCATATAGTCTACATGTTGTTGATGAATAGGTGCTGCATGTTTTCACCTGTTGTGGGAGTGGTAACAAGTTGTTCCATAGCAATGAAGTGACTACATGCTAGGAACCTTTCAGCTAGGGTGTTGTAGCTACAGTAATTCATCAGCATTCAGTAATACTTCAGCATTCTTGGTGAGGGTATGATGCCAACCAAGGTCAGGGTCATATCAGCCTGTGCCACATGCTCAGAGAGCCCTTCTATGTTCCCTATCATGTAGTCCAGGGAGGTACATCACAGGTCAGCCATAGTGGCATGGACAATGACTGAGTCATATGTGTCCATGCCTCTGACTGACTTGTATGCTTGTGTTATGTGGTGGACCATAGTGCCCCACGGGCATATCACTGTGACCTTCACCTTGTCCAGCCTGGTGAGCGGGACCTCACTGTACCGGACAATAAAGGTACCTAACACAACTGTAGCAGGTGTGTTGTCTAGCCGTACAGGCTGTGACTGCTTGGCACACAGGATTTGTGTGCTATGTGTTGCACGTGCTGTGTTCCGGCTTAACGTATGCCTGTGTGCCAGCTGCAGAGGTGTCTGCTGCTCAGGCAGGATGCTATTCTGAAGCTCCACAAATGCCCCAGTGTGTTCATGTGTTTGGATTGCTGTCAGTGTAGGTCTACATCAGACTGGTATTGTAGTCACTGTAGTATTTCATGCCACCTGACAGGTTATGCCAGTACTGGGTTCAGAGTGCTTAGTCCCCAGTTTGGCTATGTGGTTGCATCTCATACATGTGTTGTATGTCCATGTGTAGGAGACAGGGTTGACTGTGTACATGTGGCAGCTGTGACATTGCCACATGACTCACATATTCCACAACTGTACCTTAGAGGTGACTGACAAGTGACCTTTGCACATGCTACCATAGTATTGTGATTGCTATGGTGATTAACAGCACATAGGGCCAATGGGGAACAAGGTACAGAAGGTGAGTATGTGAGGGTGTAGTGCCTGTGATTAGTTAGCACTGGCATATATGACTGCTCACGTGGTCAAATGCCAGGTAAGTCATATGCAATGTGTCACAGGCAACGTACATGCGAACAGGACAAACAGTGACGTTCTGTCAAGTGAGACATGGACATACATATAGTAAGCTATGCAGATGTCACTAGGAGTCCACAGAAGCTCTGTAAATCTGCATTGCAGGTGGGATCAGTGTTCCAGGGTAACTGCAAGCAAACATGCATGCAAACAAAGCTACAGTAAGCAGGGCTGCATGTAGTCCATTGTACAACAAACAAGCTGCACCACTTCCAGTAGGTAACAGTGCAAATATGCAGGCACTATACACATGTACATGGAAATACACAGGTCAGATGGCCAGGGTCCAGTCTCAGTGCACACAAGTGTAAAGACCATGTACCGCCAGGATGTACAATAACCGGATGGAAACCCAGGTGCTCATACCTGCAGTAATACACATGTCAAATAACAGACACTGAGCCTTCACTCAGTGGTTCCATACTTAGTAGGATGTATGCTACCTGTCCTGCCACCACAGTATCCCTGACATTTATGGGGACTCTCCCTCCTGTGAAAGTTAGTTTTGTGTGTTGGGGCTGTCTAGCATGGTATGAGATGTGAGCTTGCAGTGCTAGGGTGCTCCTGTGTGTCCTGTACCAGTGTAGTACTGCACACATATCAACATCCTCAAACATTTGCATTGCAGAGTCCAGTGTGGGCAACATGCCACTTGCAGTTTACATGTCCATCATTGCGTATCAGTACTTTCATTACCTTATCCCCTGTGCTACCTATGTATGTGGCCTTCTGTTGACATCCTTACCACCAGTATGCAAACATGTGCAGATGATACACTATGGTACTTACCATGGGTGTAGAAAACAGTACAAGACAATCATACCCTTACTGTATCAGGCATGCTGGGATATACCCACAATTATATCAGCACACAGTACTGTTAACAACATGATACTATTACTACACGTCTATGTAGTCACCCTGTGCATCAGCAACATGTTAACCTGTACCTGCACTGATGTTACAGATTGCAAGAGGTGGCACAGTTTCATCATATGCACAGGGTGTGAACTTGGTATGCCTGAGTCTGCAACTAATACCACCAATTGACATGTATGTATATGTGTGTTGGTGAGGGACAGTAATACAAGGTGGGGCAATGTTGATGCAGTGTGTGCGTGTATGCGGTAGCCCTAGGTGTTGTCAATTCGCATGTGTGTATGGATGCACACAGTTCCACCTCATGGCTGCCATATACCTGTGTTTGTGGACAGCCACAGACAGTACCTGCCAGGTCATACAGATCAGTGTCTCTGGCCACGGACACGGTACCTGTGCCTTGCAGGGGTGCTACGGACCGTATCCGGTACCAATCCAGACTGGGTACTGTCATCAGAAGCAGGTGTTCATTACTGGACACAGATCCCTGTTGGGCCTGTCCAGAGCCACGTGCACGTGGTCTCCTGGGGCGGTCTGATGACAGCACAGACCCAGCATTGCTGGGGCTGCTGCTAGCACTATGGGGGTGGCCGCGGCCCTGTTGTCATCCGTGACGACTGCCAGCTGCTGCTGTTGCTGGAATACACCCATGTCGATGCCTCAGCTGTCCACCATTGCCCTGGCTTATGGACATGTAGTTGTGGAACTGATCTAATATGTCCCCACAACATCTGTCTATGACATCGGTGAAATTACGGATGACAGCCGCAATGTCACGCATACTGTCAGTCATGGCTGTGCGACATGCTGTCAGCTCCCTCAGACCCTGTCTGGTGTACTGTTCCATACGTGACTGTGCCTGCATGACAGCCTGAAACATAGCTGAGGTTGTAAGACCTCTGTGGGCACATCTGACAGGGGCAGTACGCCCACGGATGCTCCCATGTGAACCCCTGGACATCTGTCTGTGTGGTACCATCTCAGGGCCATGCCCATGGCTGCTGTGTGGGGAAGCATGTGCCACAGATACCACATTACCCTGGTCAATGCCCACTGTATCCTGTCCATCACCTTGGGACATTGGTGACAAAGGGTGTATTGGCAGGATGACTGTGCGCATTGATGGGGTTGACAGCTGTGTACTGTCAATTGGCTGACCAATGACGGACCCTGGCACACCTTCCTGTGCCATTACACAGATGTCATCATTATCAGTACCTGTGGCACCTGATTCAGGTTCCCTGCTGCATGACACCAGAGCAGCACCAGAACCTGTGGGAGGGAAACAGGAAACACAGTTTACAATGTCTACACAATGTTACCAGTGATGCACACATGCACACATGCACACATGCACAGGTGCACATGTGCACACATGCACACATGCACACATGCACACGTGCACACATGCACACATGCACACATGCACACAGTTGCACACAGTTGCACACTACTCAGTATGCGAGATATCAACACACAGACACAGACACACCTGCATGCATACACAGAGCACTACTAAGTGAGCATAATATTACTATTACTATCAAGACTATTAAAGGTATTGTTAATACACACTCACCAGCATGGATAGGCTGCATTGCTGTTACACCGGAGGGACCTGCAGAAGTGAGGAAATTAATGTCAGTGGGCACAACTGTGCCATTGTTACTGAGTATGATACAGGTCAGTAGTACAACAGTTGCCTTTCACAGGTCAGCTGCTGATATTGAGAATATCACACTTGCACATTAAATACTATGATGACAGCTACAAACCAAGGACACACCTCACACTTGCATTAACTACCAGTGTACACAACAGTCAACTATACATGTGGCATTTTACCTGCATGCTCGCAGTCTTGGTGCTGTGTGGCTCCAGCCGACGCACGCTAATGGACATTTCTGATTAAATCACTGCAGTGATGTCGTACCTGCTCATATGTCCTATTATGCGTGCCTATGTCATTTACCCGACAGACCAGGTCTTGCCACAGTGCAGCCCTCTCCTGCTGATTCTGGCTGGTGCGGGAAAAGAGTATTGCATAATCCCGCACCAGGCTCTGGTGTATTTCCTCATCCTCAGCTGCAGAGTATGCTGGATTGCGCTGGTGAGCCATGGTCCTGAAAAAGGAAATAAAATTATATCAGCAAAATATTTCAGCAGAATTTGGCAGACATACTACACATGCTACTCAACTGTTGTGATACAACATATCTCACATATATAGCATCTGTCTGTCTATTGGTGGATACACATGTAAATGGCCAGATATCAGTGCTCAGCCAACAACTGTGCAACAGTACCTGGCACACTCCATACGACATACTACCAAACCCCAGCAGTCAGAACACTGATTCAGGTCCAAAGCACCTCCTCACTCTGGGGGTTTGCAACGAGGTACTGTATGGGGTACATCATCAACTACTGTGATCTGACCACAAACTAATTGCCCTGGATATACATATCCCACCTCCACCACCAGCACAAACGACTACAGTGAATAACATTTTAAATGCAAACTTTACACTTCGTAACACTGAGATGGTATCCTTTAAGCCCACTGGGCCAGTGGAAGAAACAACCCACAATGCTGACTCCTTCACAAATTATTTCTACGGACATCTCCGAGAATGCATGGATCATGCAATCCCATATAAGACCAAGACACTCTCCACAAAGGGAAAGCATCCTGTCTGGTGGACCCCAGCCATAGAGAGATTGCATAACAAAAGATGGAAGCTACTGCAAGACAGAGCATAATTCCATAAAGGGAAGGCATGTCTGATCAGCACTAGTAAAGAACTATTTTCTCTCATACAAACATCCATGGGCAACCTTGAGAGGGAAATCACCGGGGACACTATAGATAACCACAAAGCCTTCTTCAGTTATGTTAAAAACCTGGTCAGAAACCCTCCAATATGCTCATAGTTAGTACACAACAACAAATAATTCACTGAACCCACAGATATTGGCAACATTGTGGCAGACAGGTTCAGTGCAAGTTTCCCCCCTCCTTCTCCCTCAAACTAAGACATACTTATCCCAGCTGAATGTAACCTCCCTGTCATCACAGATGTCCAGGTGAGAGCCGCCCTCAGAAAAGCAGAAAACACAGCATCAATGGGACCTGATGGTATCCCCGGTTGCATGCTACATGAACTCCAAGAGGAGCTAAACACACATATAGAAGTGCTATGTAACACTAGCCTGACTACAGGATATGTACCTGTACACTGGCGTACAGCAGCAGTGGTTCCACTCCACGAAGGAGGCACCTCTAAATACCAATACAATACAACACAATACAATACAATACAATATGCTATTGCCCCTGGGACTACAGCAGCATACTGTTCTGCTACCCTGACCATTGTGACACATGTGATGTGATGGTACCTGCTTCTGTCAAACAGTTACACAGAGTGACTCATATGACATATTACCTATCTGACTAACATTCAGCAGGGGTATGTGTGACATGTACTCATGGGGAGTCTTGCTTCTTAACGCTGTGTGGTTTATTGCAGGGTATGTCTTATCTGTGGGTAGGAACCTGTACCTCCGCCATGTGCTCTCTACTGCGGTGTCAAGGACGACACACAGCAGTCATTTAGGTTGTGGATGGTGTGAGGTGTTACTATGGTTGTTGGACATCTGTCATGGGTGTGACTTAAGTATGTAAATCCAGGAGTGGTAACTCTATGTGGGTAGTATGTGTGTACTCTGTGGTGTTGTCAGTCACTTTGCATTGGTAATGTGTTTGAGTGCATTGTCACAGTGCTGTACATGTCACTGTGTCCTTCTCCATATCTGTTGCTGTCATGTGAGGTACATACCGTGGCAGCCATTGTGTGGTGTGGAGGGGTACACTGACCTACATGTCCAGAGCTGACACACCATGTCTGCTGACACATACCATGTACAGGTAATCCAGGAATAGTGTGCCACTGTGACTATCACTGGGGGGACTATTGTACACATTTATGACCCTGTTCACCCCTGACACATGCAGTGGTGGGCAGCCAATCACATATCTGGTGGTTACTGGTGTAGGTGATTTGAAATGGGGTATGGTACTCCAGTTTCGACACTGGTGTTCACTCCATGCCTTTGTCACCAGGCACCTGTTGCAATACATCTGTACACATGTGCCTCACTCAGAATATATATACATCTCTCTCTCTCTCTCTCTATATATATATATATGTATATATATATATATATATATATATATATATATATATATATATATATATATATCTATATGTATATATACATATATGTATATATATATATATATATATATATATATATATATATATATATATATATATATCTGTATACATATACACATATATATATCGATGTACATATATTGCTATAGATATGGAGAGAGGGTGTGACAGAGAGGGGTGAGAGTGACAGAGGGGTGGGACAGGGGAGTGTGAGATCGTCGTAGAGAGTCATATCTGTAGATAGTCAGATCTGTCTGTCTATGTATATGTATCTACATATATCTATATCTGTATGTGTGTATTACATATATATGTTTCTACATATTCTATCTATCTACATCTGTCTATGTATTCCTACATCCTCTCTATGTATGTATACATATATGCATATTATATATATATATATATATATATATATATATATATATATATATATATATATATATATATATATATATATATATATACATACATACATATATTGACATACATATGTATCCATATGATAGATAGGTATATCAACATGTTTGTTTACAAAACTGTATACACACACTAACATACTGCTAAACATACATAACTGTGAAACCTACTTTGTACATTGCACTACAACCTACATTCAACCTACATTGATATGTGCACATAGATGCCCTCACATACATATGTATGTACAGCCTTCACTGATAGTTGCTGTATGTCCCTGCCCTATGCACATCTTCATATACATATGGATACAGACCAATGACACATATGGAGGGTTCACAGTATGTAGACTTTTAAAGTATTACTTTACATTACCTGTGTTTGTCACAGCTGCTTGCGTTGACGTTTGGTTTGGTGTCCTGCTGCTGCTCCAGTTGGCAGATGTCAGCTTTCTAGTAGGTTTTGATGAGTGTTTTTGTTTGTGTATGTTTTCTCTCTCTCTCTCTCTCTCTCTCTCCCTACCTCCAGAGTATGCAATGAAAGTATTGCATGTGTAGACTGGGAGTACAGCATGCTTTTGTAGGTATCTGCATATGTCCATGTGATGGCCTCTGCACCAATTGTTAGCCAGCATTTGCTAATTGCATGCAGCCAGTTGTGTACTGATTGCAGTTCTCACTGTGATTCCAGGACAGTGCTATAAAAAGGTATGTGAGATAGGCGGAGCCCTTTCAGAGTTTAAGGGCAGGGACCATGCTGGTATGCTGTGGACACCGTTCTGTGAGTGTAAAGGTTAGTATCTCTCTCATATTTCTGGCTGTGTTGTAGATTAACATTTCTCCATTCATTTCTCCAGTTTCCTGTACTAAGTGTGTATGTACACTGACACCTAAGACTAGTACTACTGTTAATGTGGGTGTGTGTGCTTTCCTGTGGGACATGTGGTGTAACTGGTATATAGCAGTGGCTCTTGCACTTTGTTGCTATGGCTTCAATATTTGCCCTTTACATTCACTACTTGTATGCCTGCTAGGTGTCTTGACTGTAGTGTGTTGCTGTGGCTTTCCTATTTTCCATGTACATTCACACCTTGGAATGCTTGCTATATCTGCTAGGGTGTTACTGCATGCAGTGTGGTCTGGCCATGGTGTGGGCCTTGACATCTATTAGGGTATTTGAGTATGCTGCTGAGCAGGCCCCAGAGACTCTCAGGTGCATCTTTTATCTGCCTCATGGAATGGTACATATCAGTGGGGTACACCCATTAAATTGCCTGGTATTCTGCAGTTGTGACTGTGGGTTAGCATGAGCATATGTATTACTACACTATTTCCAACGTGCAAGTGGTGCATACTTTCAGTACTTCATAGTTACCATTGCATTTGTTGTAACACCTTCCTGCCTACTGTTTGTACATTTCACAGGGAGTCTGTGGGGCATCCCTGTAACTCAGTCACTGTTGCTATGTCTAGGCTCTTAACTATACAAATATGGCAGTGTCAGACCTCTCAAGTGTACAGATATTTGCAGGATGTCCACATTTTTGCCTCATATTTTGGTCCATATCTCATAAACAGCTTTTTCTGGCAAATCACTCTGGGCTCAAGTCAGACTATAGTGACAAACATTTCAGTTTCAGACTTCATACCCTTCCAAACATCCAACATAATGCAAAACCTGTTACTCTCTCAACTGTCTAAGTTTGTTGGAGCAATATTTGGAATGTGTCCCTGTTTTTGGGCCTTTGCTCCACATTTTTATTACTTAGTCCGGATGTGTTGCTGTAAGAGGTTGTGGGGTATGGGCAGTGATTATCCTGCTGTGAGTATGTGTGTGGCTTGCAAGGTGCTACAGTGACATTATTAGCTACTAGCTACCAACTAGCATGGCTGTTTCTGTTCACACACTACTATTATAGAAATCCACTACATTTGACAGTAAATATACATGACATGCTTTGTGTACTACACATCCTATATTCCCTTTACATTCATTCCTACTATTACATGATATATTTATTGTAGCACAATGTTCTTATATAACAGTCATGGCTTAGTGGTAAGTCATGCAGACTACTGTTTTCAAGGTCCTGGGTTCGGGACTGACAGTGGGATTTTATTTTGCTTTTGAGCAGACTACAGGCCTTGTCATTCAGAGTGACTAAGGCACTTTTAAGCAGTTGTAACTGGGTTAGCGCTGGTTTGCACGGAGCTCACACATGCGCACTGGCGTTCAGCTCCACGCACACCCACTTACAACTGCTTAAAAGTGCTTACTCTTGCCCACACCCGCGCTATTTTCTTTGAAAGAAATGAAAATGGGGAGACAGGAAAGTGGTGAAAAAGGGGTCACAAAGAGGGTAAGACAGTAGGGAAACAAGCTCGGGTTTTGCAGGAGGGATGTAGGTAAGGCCCATAGCTGCCCATTTCTTCATCAGCAACAGCTGTGCATATGTTTGTAATTTGGTGTGACATTTGAAACCTTCCACCCCTGAGAGAGGTGTAAGGACAACAATAATACTTGTTGTACAGCCAATTGTAATTGACAGTTTCCATGTCCAGCAGACATGTGTGTGAAATGGGCAGCTATGTATGGGGCGTAATTTTTTTGTGGGTACAGAGTGCCCTTTTTTTTTTTTTTTCAGGTGAGAGTGGTATGTCAGGTACAGGAAGTCGGTATAGCTGGGGAGGTAGGTTAGGTAGGTTAACAGACAAGACAAACAAGACGCATACAGGGGCGGTGTATGACACATGTGTGGGGGTTACACAATTGACGGGGACGGATGTTTGGATATCTAGAGTCCATGAGCCCACAGATAGCAACAGTGGAACTGATATCCCCACCCATGGGCAGTTGCCACTGTGCCTTCACTGCCCAGGATGGGGCTGTGCTGAGGGCTGTGTAGGCCAGGCAGCAGGCACGCCCGTTAGTTGTGCCACCCGTGCCTCAAGCTGGCGTAGGGGCCCAAGAACAGCGTCACGGATCTCCCTATGCATGACACTCCGGACATTATGGAGGGTGAGTGGATGTTCTCCTCCGGCTACACTTGCAGAGGGGGGACGAGCCCCATCCCCTGCAGTGCTTCCACCCGCAAGTGGCACAGGGCCACCGGAGGAGGGTCTGGCCTGGGCACTACTGCCAGGTGCACTCGCCAGCTGAGGAGGGAGAGGTGGGTCCGCTGGAACCCGCCTTCCCTCTCATCCTATGTTTTGCATTATGTCATGACAGTTTGGGTTAGTAACGTACAATACCATTCACAATTAGTTGTAACAGCATGCATTAGTATTTCCATTAACCAAACACCTAGATATTCAAACCATTGAACAGCAAGCATAACACATGCATATTTTGAACAGCAATACACAGTCCAACAACATGCAGGGTTGATTGATGGCAACAGGCCATCAGGTTTGGATGTATGAACAGGGCAGATGCATCAACGTACATGCAAATATGTATGAACCAACAGGACAAATGTCCAGGGGTGTTAATTGTGATTGCACATACCAATTTCACGTGGAATGGATTATATGTGGTTATAGGGTAGGGTGAAGAAAATTTAATTAACAACTTCAAATACCAATACATATGCTGTACATTTCTAATAGCTGCAGATATATACACACTACAGTTCTGCCTACAGTTTCCTATGTGATAACTACTTCAAGTTGGTGATAGGAATGTTACTGCTACATCAATATACATTTTCATTTTTATTCATACACATTCATATCTGGCTCTGTTCAGCTACATCATCCTGCTACATTTGCTTTATATAGCTATAGACAACTGTGGATGTTTGGTATTTCAGACAACCATACTATTTGCATTTTGCAGACTGAGAGCAACATATCCAGATTTTGGGGCACACATTCCAGCTGCGGTCCTGTTTTCAACACGTTACTGTTTGGTTCTGCCTGTCACATTCATTTCATTCTGTACTGACTGCAGTATACTTTATTCAGGAGTTATTACTACTTTATTGGTGGATTCATAACTCTTTCTCACACTCTCTCACTTGTTTTATTTTTACAATTCAGGATGGTACTTAATTCTAGGCTTTATTGACATGTTTTACCTGTAGTTATAACAATCCTTTCCAACAGTCTCACTTCTGTCATGTTTCTGTATTTCAACAGGGATATATTTCACACATGTGTTTTACTCAGCTTCTGCAGCTGTACTTTTCAGCCTGCTGCAGGTTATGTACTATTATATTACAGGTGGGACATCTTTATTTCAGACTTGTTTAATTTTTATGTTTGGATTACAGGCTGCATCACACTTTTGTAATCAAGCAATACTTGCAAACCCTCTTACACTGTTACTTGCATATTTTATTAATTAGTGACTACACTGCACTCTTTTGCTAACTGTCATACTTATATATTTATTTACAGTTACAGGGAGAGAATTACTGACCTGTCTGGTGGCGCAACCATGCCAGCCTATTGCCATAGGCTCGACGGTTCGTAGAACGGACACCTGCAGCTGTAATATAAATAAAGTAATATTGGAATACACATCTCCATAATATCAGCTAGGTTAATTTCTTACATAAATAATTACATGTAACTTACTCAGTAGTGGGGCGTTGGGCATTTGCCGGGCCTCCTGGATCCAATGGTTCAGTTGGTCCTGCTTCCGTCTCTTCAGGTCCGCATGGTGGTGACGGACCTGCTCACCAGTCCTTGGTATCCCTGTGGCACTGGTGAGATCATGAGCCAACCGGTCCCATGCCTCAGCCCTATATGCTCCCCACAGGACCTGGCCCTGCATGAGTTGGGCCTCATGATTGTGGACAAGGAGCCAAACCATATATTTGGACTCCTCAATGCCCCACCTCTGTGCTCGGAAGCAACTACCCTCACCTACACCTGACATTCTGGCTGCAAGTCGGTTCTACAATCGGTTATGCTGTGTATTCATGCCTATGGGGCTTATATATGCCGTTTTTCCCACACTTATCTGTGATTGGCCATTTTGGAATTGTATCAGCTTCACAAAACCTGCTTTGTCATGCTCCTCTTTCTATTCATTCCTATATATATGCTATTACTGCATTTCTAAGCGCAACTGTCATGGCTTAGTGGTTCACTACCTTGACTATGGTACATGGTATCCTGGGTTTGAACCTGGCCACTGCTTTTTATATTTTATGACTGTCTACACAGGCTAGGAGGTGTGTCTGTGTACAGGCAGTTTTGTTACAGCTTGGTCAATGTTGCCCGTTGGTTAGCTTGTTGGCACGGCGCGCAGCTCTGCGCAAATGGGTTATGCTGGTTTACGTGTCATTTGGCTGTCAGCACGCATATTACGCTTAGCTCAGCTATGGGCACACAGTTTCAGCGTGTTAAACCGCTGCTCAACCCCGGGCACTCATTTTACACCTGTTAAACCACTGCTCACCTACAGGCAGATGTACTCAACTTGTTAGACTGTAGCTCAGCTATAGGCACATCTGACATTTTTTTTTTTTTTATTATCTCACATGTCTTCAAAATACATGGCCCATTTCATTACATTTTACATAAAATATAATTTTATATGTGCACATATATGTCAGGGACTTGTTTCATGCTTATTTCACTAAAAATAAAAATTGATGTTGTGGGGGCTCAAACCATGACTGCCTGCTCTTCAGCCGACATCTCTACCGCTACGCTATTGCTTTTTGGTTTACTTTGCATATTTAGTTCTTATATGTTTTTCCACTGACTGCTAACTGTGACTAAGCTACGGCACGCCGGCATAAACGAAGCGCACTCATTGGCAAACATCTTTACAATTTAAAAAAAATTATAAGATGTTCATTTCTACATTTTATGTTCGTAGTCTGTGGGGGCATGTGTTATGTTGTGTTTATTCACATTTACACGGACTCTGTCGTGGGGGTTTACTTTCGGGACTTTTACTCTTCTGGGGGGGTGTCCGTTTGCAGGGCTCGGTCTACGGACACTCCCCCTACTATCTTCCACGGACCGTGTTAGCCTTAGGTGTGATTCAGCATGCCCTCATGCATATGCATGACTTGCTGACATCACACCGTTTAACTGCAGCCTCCGTGTAAGCCTTGTAACTCTTACACGGAGGCTTCGTGAATCCTGCCCAATATTATTAAGACATGGTAAGATGTCCCCACAAAAAATAGATTTCTTGTGCATGTTACTGGAACTCATACTTGAACGCAATATTTTTATGTTCAAGGAAAACTGTTATTGGCAATTGTCGGGGTTGCTATGGGCACTAGTTGTCCCAATACTTAAGCAAACCTAGTCATGGTAGACTGAGAACAGAAGTATTTGATATCTGACCTCCAGATTGCCTTTTACAGGTGATTTGTAGATGATCTTTTTATTTTTTAGAAGGGAGGTGAGGAATATCTGAAGTCTTTTCATTTGCAATTCAACAACACTAGTGATTTCTTGCAATTTGCAATGAACTATTCTGTATATAGCATAGATTTCTTGGATGTCACTATTTACAAAGATGAGGTGGGTGGTCCACTAAGCTTCATAGGAAACAATGCTATTATCCAACTTTCTTATATTGGAACAGCATGCATAACAAGCATATTTTTTCCAACATAGTCAAAGGGCAGGCAATGAGGGTATCACGCTTATGCTGTCAAGAGGAAGTTTATAGGTTCATAGGTTCATAGGTAGGTACTAGTCTATCTGCCCAAAGGCATTTATAAGCCTAGCCAGAATGTGCTGGCTTTTGCCACCCCCTTAGATTAGTTCCCTGTGCCTCTGTCCAGCAGAGCCACTGAAGTGATCCCTGGGGTAAACTTTCTGTTTCCCATCCACTCGTCAAAGTTTCTCTTGAAGAGGGTTAGCGAGGAGCTCTGCCTAATGTAGATTGGAATCTTGTTCCAGAGCATGGGAAGTCTCTGGGACAGGAATCTATCCCTCCAGCACATCCTATTTATTGTTGTGGTGAGGTTTAGATCCCTGGAGTGTGTGGCTCAAGGGGATATGGTTTTCTTTAGGTGGAGCATGTCCATCAATTCTGGGTTAGACATGGCCTTGTATGTCAGGGAGAGATCACCTCTGAGTAGGCGGTATGCAACCGAGTACAGCTGGAGTTTCTTCAGTCGAGCTGCATAGGGCATCTTCTTGAGGCCAGTGATCCTCTTGGTGAGGTACTTCTGGGGTCTTTCTGGTTGTTTCAGATGTCTTGTAAGGTACATCCCAAATCGGGCATTGTACTCTATGATGGGTCTGATGAGTGATGCATAGAGGGACCCAATGACCTCTTTCAGTCTGGATGTAAACCCTTTTGTGATTAGGTGGGCCACATAGAAGGATTTTCTAACCACTTTGGCAATGAGATTATCAAAGGTGAGGTTACTGTTACTATCTACTTGGGTTCCCAGATCACTTATTACATCTTCCATATTTAGGGGGCTACCACCTATGTTGTAGTTTGTGGGTACTTTGTTTTTTCCAAAGGGGATAACTATGCACTTTTTGGCATTTAGCTTGATGCCATGGTTTTGACACCAGTTATCTGTCTCAGTGAGATCCTTTTGGAGAATGTGTCAGCCGGAGAGTCAATTATAGCCCCTAGTTTGCAGTCATCTGTGAACTTGGTCAGCCATAGTCCTCCTGTGCTTGCCTGTACCTCTGAGAAGTATATGCCGAAAAGGAGGGGTCCTAGGACTGAGCCCTGGGGAATGCCACTTGTAACCGGTTTAGAGTCAGACCTAGCTCCCACAACTCTTACCATGTGGGTTCTATCCGTGAGCCAGTTGGCAACACATCTCGTGACATAGGGGTTTATGTTCAGGCTCGTGAGCTTGTTTATAACACCTGAGTGGAGAATGATGTCAAAGGCCTTTGTGAGGTCTAGGTAGACTGTGTGGACCACCTTTCCCTCGTCTATAGCCTTGGTAACTGTCTCAAAGAAGTCCACCAGGTTTAGGAGGCATGATCTGCCCTTAACAAAGCCAAACTGGGTAGGGTCCAGTGTTTGGAGGTTCCCAATGTCTCTGTTAATGAGATCCATGATGATGCACTCTATAGCTTTGCAGACCAAGCTAGTCAGGCTTATAGGGCAATAGTACCCAGGGTTTGTTGTGGCTCCACCTTTGTGGAGCAGAATAACCATTGCTGTGTGCCACTCTATGGGCATGTAGCCTGTGGAGAGGCTGAGTTTAAACAGTGCGTTTAGATGAGGGGTTAGTTCATCTTTGAACTTGTGTAGGACATAGCCTGGAACACCGTCTGGTCCCATTGATGCTGTGATTTTGGCTTTGGATAGCTGTTTTAACCTGAAAAAGAACTCTGTAACCTGAAAACAGGATTTTTGAGTAGAGGATATCCCAGAGAAGAAATAGATAAAGTATATCACAATGTACATAGGGAAAGGAAAGGGAAAGCAAAACCATATTACTCGGAGAGAGCAATGGGTGAATACTCTGATAAGAAAAATCAAAACAAGGAACTGCCCCAGACTTCTTTAGTGTTGCCATATACAATGGATGTTGAAAAGTTTAAAGGTATCATCCATCAGAACTGGCACATTTTGTTAGTTGATGATGAGACTACCAATATAGTAGGCATACAACCACATTTTATTTTTAAAAATAGAAAAAATCTAAAACAACAGCTTTGCTATCCAAGCATAACTAGAACGTTGGACAGTATAAGATATGGCACTCATAAATGTGGAAATTGTGCATGCTGCCTATATATTGATGAATCTAGATTTTTTAAACATCCTGGGACAGGGTATCTTTGTGAACTTAGAACTTCAGTGGATTGCAACACAAGTAATATGGTATATGTGGCTCTATGTAAAATATGTTTTCAATTCTACGTAGGTAAGACCAATCGCCACCTTAAGGAACGAATTAGGGACCACCTATATTGTACAAGGAAAGGACAGGAATACAGTGCCCTGGCAAAACATACCCTGTCTAAAGGTGAAGAACATACATTTCTGTTTCAAGTGCTGCATGTACAGAGTATAAGTAGTAGGATGGGGGACATAGTAAACTTAACAGAAAATATGGAAGTCCATTGGATTTTGAGACTAGGAGCACACAGAGGGCTAGGTCTAAATGACTGTGTCCCTCTTAAACCAACTTTAAAATTAAGGAAACTGAAGTCATTCCAATATACTACAAGCATTATTAGAGTAGGAAGTTTAAATGTTTTATATATATATATATATATATATATATATATATATATATATATATATATATATATACATAAAACTTCTTACATATTAATAACAATGTTTTTATATGTGTATAATATGTATTAGAATACAAGTGTTAATACTTAACTTTTATAAGTTAAGATGTAGTTGCTTTAATTGCCTATGTGGTAACTATGGTAATTAATTATATGTGACAGGATAGGCCAGTTGGAATTTGATGTGGAATATAAGCATTAACTGTTTATTAGTTCTTTGTCTGATGAAGCAATGTTGACCATTGCAAAAGCGTTTACATTTAATCATTAAGCTAGTGAATTTTATATTGCTGCGGTTTCATTTTATTTCAGTTACTGTAGTGAATTTATTCCAGTTACCTTCCATTTGGGTTTTCATCAATTTTACAGAGAATTTTGTTTATTTAGCAAGTTGTTCAGCATGCTCAGCTTTCTACATAGGGAAATGTGGTAGAAAGTTTAAAGACAGAATTACAGAAGATATGTCAGACATGAAAAGGAATATATTATATAATGCTTTATTTAAACATCGTAATGATAATGTTACTCAACATCCATTTCATTTTAGAGTTATGCAAGCTGTTCAAAATAATATCAGGGTGGTGCTATAAATAATAAATTAGAGTTAGCAGAATATAAATGGATTTTAAAATTAAATGCTGTTAGAATGCCTGTTTTTAATGCAACTATAATAATTAAACCAATTTTAAAGCAAAACAGATGCAGTTATAATTAAGTAGTTATTTGAAAAATATTGTTTTTAAGTACTCTATAATGTTTTATAATATTTAAATATATTCATATATTTATATGTTTGCTATTATATACTTTTTAATATGTAAGTCTGTTTTCTTACCATTGTTTGATATTTTAAAACTCTTGCTATAGGTCTTATTTACTGGCTCAATGACAAATAAGTTTTTATCTTTAAGAATTTTATTTAATGATTGATCCATTTATTTGACTGGCTGCTGTGCTGGGTTCCCTTTGTTAAAATGTGGGTTTCTGATTAGTTTATACTGCACTGATGAACGGTTGTTTAACTTGTAAGCTTTGCAATTTATATTTGTACTTTAATAAAATTGATGGTCTTGTTTTTTGGCTTCATTATCCATCTTCTTTTGGACAGTGTGACTGTTTCCTTGAGACTGATAATGTTTACATGGGGCTCAATTCTGCTTTTTGTACACATATACTGTGCAGAGCATTTGCTAAGCACCACCACATGTAAAGTGCAACACTAGCCTTTGGCCATTGTGTTTATGCAATGCCTTCACTACCAGAAAATTATTATTTTTTCCTTATATAGCATAGCTACTGCTCTTCTTTTTCCTTTGGCTTAAGAAGATAATCAATGACAAGGGTATGCAGTTCTGTTTAAATTTTGTGGAGTACTACATAGCATCCAGATTCCAGCAGAAAAAAACTATCTATTCAATTAGACTGTATTGCAAAATCTTAGAGAAATGAAGTCTGGAACAGACTAAAGTTGTCACGAGACATTTTAGTGGTGGGGGAAGGAGCTGGGATTAAGTAGCGTAGATGGATTGGTAGGGTGTTTGAGGTAAGTGGTTAAGAAGGGGTTAAACAGGCTGGTGGCTGGTGGAGAAAGTGAGGTAGGTATGTGGGTGGGTCTTGTAGGGTTTTGGGCTTGGTTTAGTTGTTGGGAGTTACATCTGGTGTGATCTTGCTTTTGAAGCAGGATCACGCCCAGATGACCTGAAGAGTAAGGTAGGCCTTGGGCATTTGCAGCAAGGTAAGATCATTTATTGGCTTATGATAAGGAGTAGGTTGGCAGATGGTAAAAGTATATACATATATATATATATATATATATATATATATATATATATATATATATATATATATATAACATTTATTATTTTTTTTTCCTCTCTCCCTCTCCCCTTGCTGTATATGTTGCTAATAACTAAAGTGGGGAAGGTCTAGTAAGGGTAGGGCAGTGGGGATGCTGTATGGAGCAGCTAGTAGCAGGTAGCTTGATTTCCCCTGCTAGATTCAATGTGTCAGATTATCTGTTAGATTGCTAGGTACTCGTTGGCTGTGGACTGACATGTTGAGATAGGTACTGTTGCCCCCCCCCCAAAAGAGTTAAAGCCCTTGATCATGGTTAAGGTTGCTGTTGGTTGCTGATTTGCATTGGTGGTGGTTGTGGTGGGGGACTGTGCGGAGGTGGTTTGCTTTCATGCTGTTTTTCCGCATGTTGGGTTCTCAGCCATTGCCCCGATATGTTTCTAGAGGTTTTCTGTTTGTAGGGCTGTCTTCCCAGTTGTCAGTGGTGGAAGTGGTTTCACAGGCGGTTGATGTGTGTCAGTGCATACGCGGTACCCCTACTTGATTTAAAAAAAAAAATCAGTCAGGTAAATAGGGTTTGGTCACATGGTGGTGGGTAGGGGCTTTAGGGTATGCGGTATGGTGGTTTTCTTGGTGGATTTCTGTTTTCAGTTTTATTTTCCATGTGCAGGGTCTCCTCATTGGTGGTGGTGTGGATCCATGGGCCATTGAAAAGGTCATGCATGTGCGGTGCATCATCAGTTCAAAAAAAAAAAAAAAAAGTCCAGTAAGTTAATTATTTATTTAAGTTAATTAGTTATTTTCCACATTAGTGGATGTAGGAACAGGGTCGGTCTAGTAGTAGGTGGTTATCGGTGGTGGTTGTTGTGGTTTCTTAAGGCTTTTGCTTTTGCCGTCGGTGTCATGGTGCAAGCAGCTTAGAAGCATAGCAGGCAAGATTTTCAAGAGGGATAGCGCATGCACTGTAGGGCAGTCTTGCTGATATAATTCTCTCTAAAAAAAAAAAAAAAACTCTTCATAGATCAAGGTGCATGGAGCAGCAGGTTTAAGTGCGCAAGTGTTTGGTGCAGATAGTGTAGTTGCACATTCCTCTGGCTACAGTGTTCAGGATCATGGATTTGACACTTAGGACTGTGTATTGTGCAAGTGGTTGCTGTGGGACCGGGTTTTGATGTGTAGTGATAAAATGGGAAGTTTTTTCCCACATTGCTTTTGAGTGGCTTGCAGGCAGAAGGTGTGGAGAAGGGTGATTGCAGTGAATTAAGGATACATGGTCCAGGGTTTATGCTAGACAAGAGTCATCTAGTGGTGGGGTGGTTTCTGGAAGTGAGTGTGTTTGGGCAGTATTTGGACTGTATGATGTGTTGTTTTTTTTCTCTCTCACTTTGGTCTTACATGTCTCTTTGTTTTCAGACAGTGATTATGAGACCATGATGGAGGCACATTCAGTGAGGCAGAGATGGGCCAGTATTGTGGCGCAGGCGGAGGAGTTGTTTTGAGAGATTCCAGATAAGGGGGGCTACAACTTCCACACAGGGTCCAAAGACTAGGAAGAGGCGATAGGCGGTGACCAGTGCAGGATCAGCTAAAGCCAAGCGAGCTGGGTGAGCTAGAACTGTGGAGGACAGAGCACTGGTGGTCGAGGCATGGGTGGCAACAACTTCTGCCTCATCAGATAATGATTTGGTGGATTCTGGGGGCTGAAGGACAGGCAGTAGGGAGAGATTGTTTGTGATTGGGTGAGGATATGCATAGTAGGGGTAATAGGGAGTGCAGGGTCTCACAGGGTGCAGATATAGGTCCGGCTGTTAGTGTAGGTTTACAGGCATTAACAGGCTGTGATTTCAGTTTTGAGAGTATACCTTCGATGCTGGAGGAGGATGGGGACCCTTGTTTAGATGAGGTAGGGTCAGAGCTTGGGACACGAGCGGGGGACTGGTTGATGATGCAGGTATTAGGGCAGGAGGGTGCATTGATCCTGTTAACTCCTCATGTCACACTCGTGGTGAAGGAGATGATTTGGGAAGGGGAGTTTTTATATATTTTTGAATTGATTGATGCAGAAAGGGTACAGCGCTTAATGGAGGCCGAGATGGTGAATGGAAAAGTCCTGTTGGCAGCATTGGGCCATAGATGTGTGGGTAAGTTTTGGCAAAGGACATGGGAAAATGGGGTATTGGACTTTATATATTATATGGCAGTGTAGTTGGAGAGGGACGCTTCTTTGGCCCATCCATTACTAGCATATTCTTTGACCATATGGGAGGCACAAAGGTTACAGCCGGGTAATGTGTGGCTCTGGTATGATCGAAAGTTTTGTAAAAGGAAGGCAGTAGATAAATCTATGTGTTGGGAAGTTAGACATCCAGATATTTGGCAGTCAGCCATGATGGACAGCTTCAAGGGGGTAATAGGGTGAGTAGGCTAGCAGGAGGGGTCGTGGGGGTTTGCTGGGCATTTAATGCAGGGAGATGTTCGTGGGTGGGTTGCAGGTTTTCCCATGCTTGTTTCTAAGTGAATAGGTACACATGCAGTGACACAATGTGGTAGGGGCGAAAGTTAGTTTGGGGGACAGGTATCTTACCTTTTATGGCAGAGAGGTTGGAGTGGTCCTCCCATGGGTCTACAGGGGGCACATGGTAGGGGCAATTTTTATGGCCAAGGAGGTGGGTTCTTTCAGTGAATCAGGAGGCAGTCCAGTGACTCATTCCCCTATTAAGGCAAAGGTTTTGATGGACTGGCTGGTGAATTATCCTCTGCCAGCAGCGGCCTGGGAACCAGTTGAGGGGTTTCAAGGGGCTTTGCAATAAAGTCTAATTTGGTGGGGGATGGTAAGGTGGAATAAATTTGAAGTCAGTACAGGTGAGGGAGGAGGTCCTGAGGGCATTGATTGACAAGGAATGTCAGGCAGGTAGATTGCTGGGCCCATTTGATTGTCCTCCATTTGCCCATTTTAAGGTGTCACTTTTGGGTTTGGTGCCCAAGAAGAGGCCAGAAGAGTTTATCTTATCTGGAAGGCAATTCTGTGAATGATTTCATCCCAGGGGAGGAAGTTAGAGTGGTGTCTGCATCTCTTGACGATGCAGTCTGGATCATTAGAAGATTTGATGATCCTTGGTTTGTTAAGGTAGATACTGAGTCAGCTTTTCACCTTCTGCCAGTGCGGGAAGAGAATTGGCCCTTACTGGGCATGATGGTAGGAGATAGTTTTCATTTTGATACAGCCATGCCTATGGGATGTGCAGTGGCTTGTGCTACTTTTGAAAAGTTTAGTACAGCTTTACATTGGATATGGCAACATAGAGAGGAAGGGCAGAGAGCAGTACATTACTTAGATGACTTCCTGCTAGTAGGAGAGAGGAAAGACCGTGCACAGGTGGTGATGCATGAGTTTTTGGAGATGTGTCAGGAATTGGGAGTGCCATTGGCTAAACATAAATTGGAGGGTCCAGCTAAGGTGTTAGACTTCTTGGGTTTGAATTTGGATACAGACAAAGGTTTATTTTGCTTATGGGGGGGAAAGGGGGTGCAATTACAGGAGAAAATCAGGGTGGTACGGTGTAAGAGCAAGGTTCAGGTGGGAGATGTTATGGAGTTATTAGGGTTGATGAATTTTGCTTGGGCAGTTCATCCGGGATATACATTTTGTAGGTTGGTGGCATTTCTGCTGAAAGGAAGGAAGAGTAAGCACCATAGGGTAAGGGTTATAAATTAGCACGGGAGGATTTAACATTGGGGTCGTGTTTTTTGCATCAGTTTAATGGGGTCACATTTTGGCAGACAGATTGGGTAGGTCAAGGGGAGTTACAATAGTTTACAGATGCAGCTGGGAGTGTGGGTATGGGAGCCTATTTTGCAGGGCAATGGTGTTCAGTACCTTGGCCTTCTCATTGGTCTGATGAGTGGAAAAGGGATGTCGCCTTCTTAGAGCTTATGCTTATTTGGTTTGCATCAGTGGTATGACAAGATCAGTTGAGGGGAAGGTGAGTAGTGTTTAATTCAGATAATATTGCATTTGTGATAAGCTACAGGTTAAGATGGCCATATCTAAGCGATTGTTGTTAGTTCTTAGAAAGTTAGTGCTGCAGAGCTTGTTTATTAACTTTTCTTTTATAAGGGTGCATGTACCAGGGGTAAAGAATGAGATAGGTGACAGCCTGTCTTGTTTCCAATTTCATAGGTTTTGGCAGTTGGCTCCATTAGCAGCACAGGACCCCATGGTGGTACCGGATGTAATTTGGCAGATTGGCAGGAGTGATCAGCGGGTTGGTGCAGCAGACTTGGGTGGTACCTAAAAGAAAAGCTTATGGTAGAGCTTTTTTTGATTTTGACAAATTTGTGAGGCAGTTACTGGCAGAGGAGTGTGTGTGGTCAGAATGTTTATTGCTGCATTACTTAGCTTTGCTAAGGAAACAAGGTAAGGAGGTACTGTCGATAAGGTTGATTCTTGCAGCAATTGGGGTAGTTGCTCGATCTGCCAGATTGGTGGATTGAACCAAGTCATGGACAGTGGGGCTAGTTTTGAAAGGTTGGGGTAGAATGGAAGGTCCTTCTAGGGATAAGAGATGGCCGGTGACAATGAGGATTTTGAAAATGTTGAAGGGTATCAGCAGGGTGTGTGGTAATTTGGAAGAATACGTGTCATGGAGTACGGTTAGTGTATGGATGTATTGTGGTGCTTTCTGGGTGTCTCAGTTACTGGGTTCATTGGTATGGAGTGATGTGCTTATAGCAGTACACATTAAGCTTAGAACTTTGAAAGCTGATCAAGAAGAGACAGGTACATTGGTAGTTCTTCATAGGTTTATAGGTTCATAGGTTGGTACTAGGCTATCAGCCCTAGGGCCTATACAAGCCTAGCCATAACAATTCCCTGGCTATTTCTTCCCACAGTATTTACTTCCCGGGACCCCGGTCTAGCAGGGCAACTGACATGATCCCTGGGGTGAATTTCCTATCTCCGATCCAATCATCAAGGTTCCTTTTTAAGAGGGCCAAAGAGGTGCTCTGCTTGACATGTATGGGTAGTCTATTCCAGAGTATGGGGAATGTAGGTCAACATGGATGTGTCTGGTGACTTGAGGAAAGAGGCTGTGAGCTGCTAAGGGAGGCAGAACACAATAATTGTTTTTTACATCAGTAGGTGGTAGACCATTGATGGGTGAGCAAATAAATCTGATTATGAGAAGAGCTCTTATCAGTGTGGGTCTGGAAGGAGATATGTTTTCCTCTCATTCTTTCAGGACGGGTAGGACATCTGACCTCGCTAAGGGAGGAAGTTCAACTGATGTCATTAAGAGGGTAGGGCAGTGGTCATCTAATACATTTCTGACTTATATCAAATAAGTGATGCATTTTTTGTGGTTGTTACTTTTTTTTTCTCTTAGGAGACAGGATCTTTATTTTAAGTCATTCATTCATGTACTGGGCAGAAAGGTGGGCTGCAGTTCGAAGTAATGGCATGAATTTGGGATTGCAATGCTCTGGAGTGAGAGTTACCTGGCACAGTATTAGAAGCTTGAGGTGGAGCCAGTTAATCCAGGTATTTACCATGTTGATAAGTCAGTAGGGATTGCTATGAATTTTGGTGATACACTTAGGTGGGAATGATTTGGGTAAGGTTTCAAAACACAGATAGTTTATAACATTGGTGAGGATTGTTTAGCATTAAGAAAGCTTTATCCTTCAGTTTTGTGGTTCGGTCTGAAATTATCTCCAGGTTAGTTTGGAGGCAGGCTGATCATTTATCTGCAATTGAGAGGGCTAGGAGATATATTAATTGTACATTAGTGAAACAGTTGAAGGGGATCTGGTTGAGTACAATCTGGCATGTTAAGTTTCAGGATAGGGATCATATGTGGTACAGGACTGACGGGGTTCATCCGAGCGAATTTGGGTTGGATTTGTTTAATTTAAATTTGGGGTTATTTTTTAGAGTGGCTAGTGAGTGGGGTTATGGGGTGAGGGGGAACAGCCCCTTTTGGGGCTGGTGGGCAGAGAAGAGGGACAGGCTTGCCCCTCTTCTGTTCCTCCACTGGTCGATAGTTGGTGGAAGGACTGAAAAAGCTTGATGGTGGAGATGTTTAAATGGATGGTTTGGGCTGGCGATGTAATACTAAAGGTGAGCTGGAATGCTGCCTTGTTAGTGTAATGATAAGTTAACAAGTGGGGGATGTTGCTTATCCAAGGGTGAGCAGGTATGCTCCCTTTATTGGTTATGCATTTCATTTTCATTGACAACATGTTCATTTCAAGAACTGATTTGTTATGGTGTTCAATAAAGTTTCATTTATTAATTGATGCAATAAAGATTGTCAAAAGTTATTGAGTACCGTGAGTTTTACTTAAAATGTAACGTGACAACTTAGCCTTTATATTGAGAGACTAGTACTTTAGCCTCATTGCAACCTAATACCATATCAAGGTATTAGGTTGCAATGAGGTTAAAGTACTAGTCTCTTAATATAAAGGCTAAGTTGTCACGTTAAATTTTAAGTAAAACTCACGGTACCCAAAGACATTTGACAACCCCTTTATTGCATCAATTAATATATATCTATATATATATATCTATATATCTATATATATATATATATATATGTATATCTGTATGTATGTATGTATGTATATAGTTTACTATCAAAATGTAGATGGCAGGTTCGGTGAACATGGCAATGTAGAAAGTCATTAGAATGCTTCCCGTATTGCTGACCTGCACTACTGTGAGTGGCCAGTACAGAAAATGGCACTGTGCATTTGCACATATGTAGCTGATGTTTCGACTAGAGATTGTACTGAAATGTGGATCAGGAAATTACGTTATGTCATGTGATTTTCAGTAATGAACTGCAAACAATGTCAAAAGTGTGAATGCGAACTTTTCACTACATGCACTTCGACATTCTTATCTAATTAGTATGCAGGAAGTGGTTTTGAAAAGACAATATTTTGAACAGATTACTTTGTGCAGTTTGAACATTTGATAGAAAACCATATTATATATATATATATATATATATATATATATATATATATATATATATATATATATATATATATATGGTTCCACTTGAAACCATCGAATGTTCAGAACATAGAAGTTCTGATCATCAGGACCAGAACATCGATGTTCAGAACATTGAAGGTTCAAAGTGAACCACAGAAAAATACATAAACTTTCAAAAACTATTTTATGCAGGGGTCAAAGCCCCCCTGCCCCCCCATGTGGGGGGCTGTGCCCCCACACCCTCCCTACTTTAATATTCCAACTCTGAGATCACACTACAGTGAGGTAAGGGAAATCTCCCATTTACTGCTATATGCGGTAGCGCTAAACGGGAGATTTCCCGTACCCTACCTGCAATGCCAACACTCAGATGGCACACACACACACACACACATGCAGACACACACACACACACACACACACACAACATGCAGGGCACCTTGCTGCCCGCATGTACAACCACAAATTTACATTTTTACTTACCTGACACATCCACTTTGAACCTTTGATGTTCTGAACATCGATGTTCTGGTCTCAATGATCAGAACTTCGATGTGCTGAACATTCAATGGTTTCAAGTGGAACCATATATATATATATATATATATATATATATATATATATATATATATATATATGGGTACCTTCAAAACATAAAACCCATAACATCTAATTTCATAACATTGAGACCAGAACATCTAAATCCCAAAACATCTAAACCCATAACATTGAATTTCATAACATCTAACAGTATAAACCACATGAAAATAACATCCCCTCCACATATAATGACATATAATGACACCAAACTATCAAACGCACTTTTTATTATGTTTCTGCAGGGGGCTTGATACAATGGGGTTAGGAAATTAACTTTTTTCCACTGTAGTGCAATCTCGGAGTTGGCATATTTAATATGCGGGAGGTGTAGGGGGTGCAGGGGGGCTTACCCTCCGCAGAAACATAGTAGAAACTGTGTTTGGTAGTTTGGTGTCATTATATGTGGAGGGGATGTTATTTTCTTGTGATTTGTAGTGTTAGATGCTATGAAATTCAATGTTATGGGTTATTGGTTTTAGATGTTCTGGTCTCAATGTTATGAAATTAGATGTTATGGGTTTTAGATGTTTCAAAGTAGACCTATATATATATATATATATATATATATATATATGATATATATGGCTATTGAAAATGATCAACATCAGTAATTTGCTGAAAGCAGGCCAGCCATAACAAAGTCAATTTAGATGAAGAATCACAATGCATTGTTTGTAATTATACCTAACTTGATACAAAATATATACATTCCATCAAGAACAGCTGCTTCTGTTAGTGTGATGAGGTCACATGAGTATGATAAACATATATATATATATATATATATATATATATATATATATATATATTAATATGATAAATGTGTGTGTGTATGTGTGTGTGTGTGTGTGTGTGTGTGTGTGTGTGTGTGTGTGTGTGTGTGTGCATTCTATGTCTGTATGTATATTATGTATATATATATATATATATATATATATATATATATATATATATATATATTTATATATACACACACACACACACACACACACACACACACACACACACACACACACACACACACACACACACCAGTGCCTGCAAATTATTAACAATAATCTTCTACAGGATGAGAATATAGCGGAATACAACTGGTATGTTTATCTTACCATCTACAAACAATGACATAAAAAAGGATGACATTTTCTATGTGAGGAGGTAAGACATCATATTTCTGTCAAAATGGAGAATGTTCTCATGTCTTTGTTAACAGAAGCACTCTCAAAATTATTAAAAGAACCTCCAAAATCTGTTGAAAAAGATGGCTATTGAAAATTATCAACATCAGTAATTTGCTGAAAGCAGGCCAGCCATAACAAAGTCAATTTAGATGAAGAATCACAATGCATTGTTTGTAATTATACCTAACTTGATACAAAATGTATACATTCCATTAAGAAGAGCTGCTTCTGTTAGTGTGATGAGGTCACATGAGTATGATAAATTGTTAGAAGCCATGTTGAAGTAGGATAGATGAAAGGGAACATGAGTGTAGATACAGCAGTACACATCAGATTGCCTCACTAAAGAGTGATGTTTCAGCCTCTCCATAAGATAACATAGCTATCAAATTATAAATATCACAGCGCAGTAGCCCTGTACTGTGTGATATGTCATGAATCTAATGCATACTGAAAGTTGTGAAACAGCCTGAACCCATAACCACATTGGCTTAATCAGAATGTACTATACAACTCCTTCCTCAGGAATAGTGGCAGAAGCAGAAGGAATTTAGCCCTCTTGCAAGGGTTACAGTTGTACTACATTCAGTTCTGGTCAGTTCTGGTCAGTCACCTTTGATATGTAATTGGATGAGGTGGAGGTAAAAGAAATGCATACAGGTACGTCTAAGACTCAACAGCCTCCAGTGTTAAATGTCATGTGAAGTAGATTACAAGGGATGAGGTTATAATGTGATATGGTTTTACTGCCATTTAACTCAGTTGCATGTCACAGATGTGAATTACTGTAAATAAATAAGGGGACTGTAATGAGGGGAAATGATCAAATGCACTAAGTAAAGGGAGATTTTGAAGAAAAAAAATAATTCACTAACCAAAAACTAAAGTGGAAAAGAGGATGCCTAATCAGATTTAAACTGAATTTCCATGTACATTTGGGATAATGGCAAATGTTTGTGTGGATGCATGTATAACGTGAGGGCAACTTTACCATGAAGAAGGAAAAAAAGGGGAGGGGGTTCAATGCATATCACAGTACAGATACAGTTGACAATATTAGGCTGTACTTCAAAACAAATAATCTCCTGCCATTTTTCTATTTCTTTTTCAGGTTGTGGTTGAAGAAGTGAAATCCATATTTACACCAGCTGATGTTTATTTCTGTTTAATACCCCTAGTGCAAGATTCCGGAAAAATCCACTTACCTGAGGAGATTTAATCTCTGCAGCATCTGCAGAACTGGGCAGATTCTTCCTGTTGAAGAAAGCAATGTCCTCATATTGACTGTTATGGAGACTGGTGGAGTTCCCAGATTTTTAATTTATCTGAATACAGGAGTTTCACTCTGATTCGCTTACAGTTTTGCGCTTAAATTAAAGGACATTAAGCACATTTTTTATCTAGACAGAATTAAAGCCCACAGCTGACCATTGCATCCGAATGGACCTCTTCTCCTTGCATACAAACGACATTATACAGCAATCAATCTGTGCTTACTAGCAAAGTTTTTTTTAATATAATAGTAACCAGAGTACAAAAAATGGGACACACTTTATTGATATAAACAGCTCCAGCAGTTTAGCGCTTTCATCCCAAACGGGACTTCTTCAGAACTGCTGTACATAAAAACTTCCTCACTAAAATAGGATTGCTAAAATCACATGACAAATCAGCTGATCCTCTGAAAGAACTTAAAACTAATTAATTCACATTCAGATGAATAAATTAAAATAACATTCATTCAAAAATATATAATATTTAACATTCCAAACTTTTAAGTTTAAGCAGAGTTAACAGAACAAACTTCATTTAAACTAGGGGCAATCTGTGCATTTAAACTAAGTTGCCACATTAGTTCCTTAATTAATAAATGTTCATAAATTATTCTACCCCTCACATCCCTTTTCAATTGTTCCATAACTCTGTATCTAAAATTATTAGTAGGATATTCCTTAATATGCCTATATAATGCATTGGTAACCCTGCCTCTCTTTGTATACCACTCATGCTCATAACCTCTAGCTCTTACTTTTCTTGAAATTTTACCAAAATAAAAGACCGGGCATAGCTGACAGCATGCTGTATAAATTGTCAACTTGTTTCACAGTTATAAAACCCCTAGCTTTAAACTGTTGACCATTCACTATAACTGTTTCAACCACCAAAATATATTTACACAAATTATAGTGTCCACATTTGAACATCCCAAACTTAGACTTGATGGTCTCACCCCTACAATTATACTTGGCCCCCTTTCTATTAAATCCTTGAAAAGTATTTTTTCTAAATGCTACTTTGGGGCCATCCCCAACAATTTGATTAAATGGGGGTTGGATGAGATAACAAACCAGTTGTCAGTAATAGCACATGCAATACTAAAAGCATTGACAGTAAAAGTCAGTACACATGGTTTCAAAAAATCTTTTTGTACTAGTACACCAGAATTGAAAGTAGCCCTAGTTCACAATCTATATTATCATAATTATTACAACTGTTTAATAGGGGACAGTAAATTCTTTTACGTCTTTTTTCAACAACCTTATCTCTTACTTGTATTAAAAATTCCATTGGATATCCCCGCTTAACAAGCATATCCAATAGTTTTTCACATTCCAGCTTGAATATATCATCTTCTGATACCATCCTAGCAAATCTCACTAAATGGCCTTTCCCCACTGATTTTTTTCTAAAACTTGGAGTGACAACTTTGGAAATGCAAATAACTATTGGAAAATGTGGGTTTACGATGAATGTTTGGGAAACAAAGCACTTTGTCTCATAATCCTTAGTTGTCCTGGTCCCCTTCAATAAACACATCACACCGAATGACATTTGACGACCTTTATTAAACTTCCATAACATAACTTTGATTACCAAATTTTATTTACAACTGGACATAGCACAATTGATTCTAAACACAGCATAAACATCCTTGTAATGTTAATTAGGACAGCGTACCTGCTCATCCTGCCCCAGTAAGCAGAGTCCATACCTTTTCTCGCTCACTTACTTATAAACCTCCTTGTAATGTTAATCAGGACAGAGTACCTGCTCATCCTGCCCAGTAAGCAGCGTCTATACCTTTGCTTGCTTACTTTACTTATGAAGCTGCGTCCAAGACTCACTTCATAAACCATTCATCGAATTACCAATCAAATAAGCAGCATCCTTACCTCCGTTGCTTACCTATTCAGTAAACTTCCTCCAGCTGCTCATTTTGTTTCCACAAATCCTTGAAATAAACCTCCAAACACCAGAGGGGGAACAGAAGAGGGCAAGCCTGTCCCTCTTCTCTGCCTGTCCCAGCTAATAACATAACCAAAATCCCCAACAAACTGTGAACAAAAAAGGGAGGGAGGGTAGCAAGTTCACGCCAAAATGTGATTACTTACCCCGCTACACTTGTCTAAACCCCTTAAGCCCCTCCCCACCCTTATCTCATTTCCTCTCAATCATCGCTCCCTCCATTTAACACTTTCACCTCCCCAACTCACTTAACTCCCATTAATATATCAGCCTAACCCCTTTGAAGATGTCCCAAGACAACTTGGTTTGTTACCAAACCTCATTTGTCCCAGTCCCTTCAATAAGGACATCACACCGAACAACATTTGATGAATTTTATTAAACTTCTATAACATAACTTTGATTACCAAATTTTATTTACAACTGGACATAGTATAGTTGATTCTAAACACAGCATAAACATCCTTGTAATGTTAATTAGGACAACGTACCTGCTCATCCTGCCCCAGTAAGCAGTGCCCATACCTTTTCTCGCTCACTTACTTATAAACCTCCTTTGTAATGTTAATCAGGACAGTGTACCTGCTCATCTTGCCCAGTAAGCAGCGTCCATACCTTTGCCCATTTACTTTACTTATAAACCTCCTTGTAATGTTAATCAGTACAGCGTACCTGCTCATCCTGCCCAGTAAGCAGCGTCCATACCATTGCTCACTTACTTTACTTATGAAGCAACATCCAAGACTCACTTCATAAACCATTCATCGAATTACTAGCCAAATAAGCAGCATCCTTACTTCCGTTGCTTACCTATTCAGCAAACTTCCTCCAGCTGCACATTTCCTTACCACAAATCCTTGAAATAAACCTCCAAACACTGGAGGGGGAAAAGAAGAGGGCAAGCCTGTCCCTCTTCTCCACCAACCAGCCTCCAACTAGACTAAACTCATGCACTCTACACAGCATCTGTGTGTAAGGCGCATGTGCTGAAGCAGGCATTACTGCATCACCTGGAGCCCGTGAAAAGCTGTCCACTCCATTAAAATGGTGCTCAAATTACCTTGGTTGTCTCCCAACCAAACAGATCCACACGGGCACCAAATGTACCCTTTGCGGCCACCTAGAACCTCTATTTATTGCTAACTATGTCCAAGCCAAGCTGTGAACCTGCCAAACACAGATGGCATTTACAGAGCACCCCAACAGGAAAGTGCATGTGACAAAAGTCTCCACAAAGCCATAACTAAAATGAATTGCTCACAATTAAAACTCTCCAAACATTGCTCCTGAGAAGCTTAGCACATTGTTTGAATAACAGGCTGTGCACTAACCTGACTTCTCCTTAAATCCTGAGGTTTTAAACTCAGCTGGACCCTGTGTGTGGCTTTACTTGACCATCCTGTGGGCATTCAAGACATCCTACCGACTGCACAGCAGATATTAGTAACTCGCACAGCAACGTAAATCGGTCATGACTATTACACAAATAATAACTGCAGCACAAATCTGTAGCTGCTGCAATTGTGCACCCCGCTACTGTGAATAAGCACTGGAAGAAATAGCTAGCAATTCTACAAACTAGCAACTAAGAAACCACCCGATTTCCATTTTTCAGTCACCCCAGTGGAACAGGCAAGGATTCTGCCATACCTTAAACCTTGTACCACTGAAACTACTGCTCACTGCCTTACCTCAGTGTCGACAGGAAGACCTGCCATACCCCGTTGTTACTTCAGTCTCACCTCCTATAATAACCACATTAACTGAAATAATCGAATAAGAATGAGAAACTCCTTAATCCAAATACCGTGGTCCCATTCTCTCCTTGCTTAATCTGTTGTAGCCAAATTACTAAACTCAAAATTGCATGTAGTCTCTAATTAATATAATATTTCCCTTTATCCTTACCACTTTGCAAGTAGATGGCAATTCAGAGCCTCACTATACTAAGCTCATCTTTGGGGATAATAGATGCAACTAGGTTACTAAACAACAAATTGTATATATGTATAAATATATATGTGTATACCACTAGTACCACCATAATCACCTCTCCAGTCACACCCCTAGGAAGCCAAGGCCTACCTGATCACTAAAGCTCCTTCTGGTTGTCATGGACATAAACCTGCTCTGTAGCAAGTTCACGCCAAAATGTGATTACTTACCCAGCTACACTTATCTAAACCCCTTAAGCCCCTCCCCACCCTTATCTCATTTCCTCTCAATCATCCCTCCCGCCATTTAACCCTTTCACCTCCCCAACCCACTTAACTCCCATTAATATATCAGCCTAACCCTTTGAAGATGTCCCAGGTCAACTTGGTTTGTTGCCAAACCTCATTTATCTCTACATCTAAAAAAAACATACTATCCTTATTAAAGGAATGTACAAATCTTAAAAAAGATGTTGACATATTTATATAATTTAAAATTTCAACCAACCTATTTTCATTGTCTTTCCACACTATAAATATGTCATCTAAAAAGGGGGCATAATAGGACCAACAATTTGTAAATGGGGTGTTAAGCACATAATTCTTCTCCCAATAAGTCATTACTAGGTTAGCAAAACTTTGGGCACATGCTGACCCATTGCTACCCCACTAGCTTGTTTAAATAATTGACCTTCAAAAAATAGAAAATTATTTGAAAGGACCGTATCCATAAGGCTAATTATTACATTAATACTTTCCTGTGGTGACTGCAAAATGTCACATAGGATGTCTTCAAACCACTAACCCCTTATCATGGTGTATAACTGAATATAAATTACAAAAATCAGTTGTAACCAACAAACTGTCCTTACCAAATGCAACATTAGACATTTCACTTAAAGAGTCCCAGGAATCCTCACAAATTTTTGATAATGAGGTGATATATTGCTTCAACAAATTATCCAGAAATTTAGCTATATAATAGGTTTTGCCTCTGTTACCATCCACAATAGGTCTTGGGGGGGGGGGTCAACTCATTTTTGTGGATTTTAGGAATACCAAAATTTACAGCAGTGACTGGCCACTTATTAAGCAAAAATCATATTCATTCTTATTAATTTGTCCCTTCAACAACATATCATATAACCATGTTGGTTGGTCTTTTCCAATTTTTATCACTATCTTCCTTTGTGGGCCATTTTAAGCTTAACCAAATTTTCCATTCCAGTGGAAAGAATTAAACCCTGGGCCTTGTGTCTATGAGGTAGACAACTTAACCACTGTGCCAACTCCCAACCTCTCCTCCATATCTAACTTGAAATAGGCAATATGCATTTCATTCCTGGTAATTTCAACATAAGAGTCAGTTAATAACAAGGCATTAATTCTATTATTGTAATCCACAGTATCCATAATCACCATCCCACCCCCCTTGTCAGGTTTCATAATTCTTACCCTTTTATCATGCACAATATCATGTAGAATATCTCTTTCTTCCATACTCAAGTTATAATAACTTCTATTAACAGGTTATTTAATAATTTTCCAAATGTCCCTATCGCACAATTGTTCATACATAGTGTGAAATTCAAGGGTGGATTAAATGTAATTGATCTTTTCAAAGTATTTTCACTATGTCTTACTGTTTCCATAGGTTTGGCTTCCCCAAATCATGTAGTCCAATTTAACTTCCTGACAAACAATTTTAAATCTAAAATAGTTTGCCCCACTTTAGACCTTGCTGCTGGTAGAAAATTAAATTCCTTTGCAAGTAAATATGCATGGGAAATATAACATTGTCTAGAAGAAAAATTGTACATAGTAAAATCATTATCAGCATTAAGTACCTTTTTTAATGTGTCACCATCATCAAGTTCATTTTCTCCAGGAAAGCATAATCCATCTATTAATATTTCCATCACATTCCATTCTTCTTGTTGTTCAGAAATGTTTTGGATTTGGCTCCCTGTCTCTTATAAAAATCCTCATTTGGGGGTTGATTCACTACCCCACAGGCATTTTGTGCTTGAATCCCCTCAGACCTCCTCACTTCTCCATGTTCAAACCATTGGCCATTCACAGGAACCTGTTTGGCACTCCTATTCACTTCCTCCTAGTTCGGTATGGGTCATTGCCATGATACATATGTGCATACCCTTAGCTAGATCCGGGTAAGCATATCTTTCCTTGTAGGCAATTGCATCCCACTGAAATTTCTTCTGTTTTCTTTTTAAGTTGGATTTACAATTAAAATCCACCTTGTTGAATATATTAACATAATTAGTTTGATAATGCTCAAAAAACAGGTCTTTGGTTATATTTGTATTAAGCGTATCTAATTCAACTGAAAAGCTCTTAATTAGTGAATCATTATGTTTAATTAAATGTCTCACCAGTTAACATTCCACTCTATTAAATAAATCTACTAGTACAATATACAAATTAGTGCCCTTTTCCACCCCATTAGGAAATTTCCAAAAATGGAGACCTTTGGGCACATATTCCATTTGTAAGCACTCATGCAGGTAGACATTGTCTAGTTGTAACCTTTTAAAATGATGTTTGGCTTCAAATTCATGTAACTGGTTGTTTAATGAATGATTTACTGCCCCAGGAACTGAACTGTTCACAGTATTAGACTTACGCAACTCAAACCTGTTAGTTTTCCAAATTTGAAAGTTAAACTCATTGGTATTACATGATGCCTGCATGGGATAGGTGGGACTAGACTGAACAGGAGTCATCTGTGTAAGAGGTAATCCCAAGTTACCTCCACTATTAGAAATTGACCCATTGGATACTCATTGTAAACTGTTCAGTCCTTTATTTCTAACTTGAAATTGTTAATATTTGTAACATAAGTGCTTTTAAAACCCTGAGTACAGCTAACTGTAGGTGTGTGGGTTTGCCCATCGCTTAGCTACGGTTAAAGCAGCTGAAAAGACTGAAGAGGATAACAAGGACTATATATGCAAATGAAACAGTACAGCAATAGTGTAGTGGTTAGAGCATCTACCTAACAGACATTCCCGGTTCGAGTCCAACTGTTGCACATATCAATTTCCATGAGAAAACTGTATATGAACATATATTTAAATCTTTTTGCCGTATAACCCACATAATAACATTTAAATGTGAACTGCAGTACTGCATGAAATGCACATGTGAAGTGTCAGTGTCATAATGAATAAGGTACTAGTAAACAGGTTTAAGCACAAATAAGCAGTAGTAAGCGTGTCTAAGTGCAATTGTGCAGGGGTAAGCATTGCCTACACAGATTAAGCAAAGTAGAAGCTAACTGAGTGTAAGAGACTGTAACCGGAGGTTAACAGTGCTTACCATCAAACAAACCTGCGCATACCTGCTAACAACTGCTTTAAAGTCCTTAATCACTCTGGATCCAATGGCCATTGTTCTGCCTAGTAAAAAAATAAACTGCCTCTGCAAGGCTCAAACTCAGAATCATGCACACTATAGTCATAGTAGTTAACCACCAAACCATCATAGCACTGAATATGAATGATGTATCAGCAAACTAATCCTCACCACAGGTGAATCTATGTACAGTGTGATGTTGGATAATCTGCTAGATAACATAAATATGTGAACTGGAGTACTGCAGTAAGCATAGATTTGAGATGTTATTGTAATAAAGTATAGAACCCCCCAGGTCCCCATACAGTGTATGTACACATGAATCACGGATACCAGACGCATATATAACCTGTAATGAAGAATAAATCATTGCCAAATGGCAAATATAGTGCTAATTAACTATTAAGTAATGCTAACTGCAGCACAGCTCAAGTTAGTAAGAGTAAGCAAAGTGTAGGGGAGCCAATTCAAACTGCATAGTGGTATACCTCTTTAAGCAGTGCCAACCTCATGTAAGCAGGTCTGCCCATAGCTTAGCCTTTTCAAAACTGGCCAATCAAGGGGAAGTGCGGGTAAATGGCCATATTTAAACTCCACAGGCGGGAACACTACCCATAACTGGTTACAGCTTCCTACTGCAGGCAGAATGGTTGGTGTGGGTGAAGGCACTCGATTTAGAGCGCAGCGCTGGGGCATCCAGGAGTCAAAAATCATGGTATGGCTCCTGGTAAAACACCATGATCAGAGACTACTGCAGGGCCAGTACCAGGGCACACTGTATAAAATGGTGGCCTGGGACAGTCTCACCTGTGACCTCATCCCTGCCACAGGTATCCCCCGGACTGGTGAGCAGGCCAGGCACCACCATGTTGACCTGAAGCAGCAGAGGGGGGATGTATTGGAACAGTGGATCCAGGAGTCTCGGCAGATGCCCAAAGCCCCAGGACTGAGTAAGCACTCATTCTACTAAGTAGTAAATAATTGCTTAGCTTGTGTATACTATGGATAGGTATGGCTAAATATCACTGCATTTCTCTGACAGCTGCAGATGAGCGGGCGGTGAATCAGCAAGCCCATGATGCTAGGTTGCAAAGGCTGTGTCGCGAGGCAGGTTAGTAATCAGTCTGCATGTACTGTCATAACAAATAAATATACGAGTCTTAGAAAGTGTTGTACGAGTAGAAATAAATGTGTAATAGTCTGTGAATAAAGGTATAACCCCTGGAGTGCTTCTGTTTACTCTTCTCTCATATGTTGGTGATCTGTTCCATACTATAAATAGTAATGTTGTATCTTAAGCAGTGTCATCCACACCGTGGTATGCAGATAAAATGGGCATGAAGTCCTGCATAACAATGTTGGAAGTGCCAAGAGATCAGTTATATTGCACAAGTTAGGGAGACTTAGATAGAAAACAGTCGAAAGCTTTACATCAATTCCTTGATAGCTCAGTGTACTGTGATGTTAGCTATAATACTTTGTCACACACAGCAGGGTTTTGAATCCTGGGAGTGCTACTAAGTTGTATGCATAATCATACCCCACAACTGTACAGATTTTGATACAATGTTCAGATAGAAAGCTGTATGCATACTTACACCCAACAATAATACAGAATTTGCTAGAATGTTCAAAATGTAAGTTGTATGCATAGTCATACCCCACAACTGTTCCAATCGGTAAACATGTCCAGATAAATGGCTCATATCACCAGCTTGGTACCCTGTTCCCCTGAAAATCCAGTGTGATGTCCCAAGAATTGTAGGCAGCTGTCAATGACATATAACTGATATTCAAATGTGTACATAGTAAGAGAATGTGAATGGAAACAAACCTGTCATTCTAGCACCTCACCCAAAGTGTATGATAGCAATTCTCAACTTATGTTGCATTACACCTGCAGCCTGTCACGCCTGTATGTAAGACACAGGTCACGTATATAATAATTTATAAACATACCAGTGTACAATATAAAGCCATTGTGTAGTGTAATAATATATGTAAGGGAAAGACCACTGCAGTGACTAAGAATGTTGTGAAAACTACAAGGATATATTAGTTGTTAATTCAACTCTCTCTCTCACCCCTACCATATGTGCACAATAACCCAATGACACTCCTCAACTGGTATGTGTACATGCCATGCTTTTGTTGGGACATATGTCCTAATGGTTTATAAATATTCACATTTGTTTCTATGCATGCGCTATGTGAAAATACACCCATATTGGTGGCCTGTTGCCATCAATGAAACCTGCATGCTCCTGTAATGGCCACTGTTGTTCCATATATGCATGTGTTCTGCTTGCTCTGCAACTGTGTTAAATCTGGTGTGTTGGGTTAATGGGAATACCTATGCATGCTGTTATAACTAATCCTGAATGCTGTTGACTGTTACTAATCTGTATCTGTCATAAATCTGTGACAACACAGTTCATATGGGAAGGCTGATCCCAGCGGGCCCACCTGTCCCACCTCAGCTGGCCATAGCACCGGGCACCAGCACATCTGGGGCCAAGCCTGGGACCTCCTCCTCTGTGGGCCCTGCACCACCTTTGGGTGGAATCGCTGCAGGGGATGGGGCTCACCCCCCTTTGAGCGGGCGCGGAGGGGAACCTGTCACCCATATACAGGTCCAGGCCGTGCTGTGTAAGGAGCACAATCTGGAGTATCAAGAGTGGCTATGCCAGCTTGAGGGCCAAGTGGCACAATTAGAGGGTGAGCCTGCCCCTCCTACACAGCTCCCAGCACAGCCACCTTCGGGGCCGTGAAGGTGCAGTGGTGACTGGCCATGGGAGGGGACCTCAGTCCCACTGTTTCCAGTTGGGGGCTCATGGGCTTGAGACTTCCAAACACCCCTCCCTGTCCAAGGTTTTTACCACCCACATGTGCATTATACTGGCCCTGTATGCATCTTGTGTGTCTTGCCTGTTAACCTACCCAACCTACCTCGCCAAATATACATACTACCCTTCCCCAACATCCCACTCTCACATGGAAAAAAAAAGAAAAAGGGCAATCTGTTCCCACAAAAAAATCTCGCCCCATACATAGCTGTCCATTTCGCACACGTGTCCACTGGACACATGTAATCTGGTTTAATTGGCATCACAATGAATATATGTTGTCCTCACCCCTCTCCCAAGGATTTCAGGGTCCAAATGTACCTGTAAATATAGTGTATATGCACAGCTGTTGCTGTAGAAGAAATGGGCAGCTATGGACCTTTCCTATACCCTTCCTGCACATGCCTAGTTATTTTCTCTACTCTTTCCCTCTTTGTGCCTTGTTTTTCACCACTGTCATATCAACCCCTTTTTCTTTTCTTTTAAATGGATTAAAATGAGGGTAAGCAGCAGTAAGCACTGCTAAGCAGCGGTAAGCAAGTTTGTGCAGGTTTGCACAGAGGTAAGCTATGTCTACACAGGTTGAGAAATTCAAAGCTAATTGACTGTAAGAAAACATAAGCAGAGGTTGGCAGTGCTTACCATCATGCAAACTCACACAAATCTGCTTACAACTGCTTAAAAGTGCCTTATTCACTCTGTAGCCAAAGTCCCTTGTTCTGCCCAGCAACAAAATAAACTGCCTCTCCAAGGTTTGAACCCAGGAGCCTACACAAAGTAATTTACCACTAAACCATGACAGATAAACAGAACCTGCAGTTTTCACAAACATATCATGAAGCACAATCAGTCAACAGTACAGGAAATGTATTATTATCACACCACATAATCTGTTAATGCAAGAAGTCTGGACAAAGTATGCCACACTGTGGGTACAAATAAGGATATATGTCAACTAATGCTCTGATACACTTAAAAATGTTGCTAGTTATATGCATTAGAACGCATATGTAGAAGGAGATGAAGTCTGAAAGATAAAAGTGTTGCCACTAGTTACTAACTTCAATACTGCGATCATCCATGACAATTGCCAAGTGAATGAGGAACAGGCCAAAATATGAGCCGAACATGCATGGACATATGGACATATATATCTGTAAATGTAGATATATATGTTATTGTATGACTCACAAATAATCATATAACATCAATTGTATATAGATACATACATATGTTCATATGTATGTATATATATATATGTATATATATATATATATATATATATATATATATATATATATATATATATATATATATAGATGTACATATCTATATATATATATATATATATATATATATATATATATATATATATAGCCATATGAGATATTTATAGGTACATACACATATACATACACAAAAGATATCAGTAGCCATACATATGTAGAAGTAGTGTGGAAGTACTGGGTGCAAAGTATATCCCTCAGCCACAAGCCCCTCAACTGGCACCTGTGAAATGTGTACTGTGGCAACCATTCTCACAAATGAGAATACTGACATTAAACATATACCCATCCACAATTCAAGGGACATGACACAACACACAGGTATGCTTATACAGATAACTTTATTCCTGTACTATACAATAATGTATGCCAGTACTGACACCACATAAGGTTTGAAATATGTAATCAGTCATGAATGCAAGGCCCACACAAAACAGTAGATGCAATCAATGTGCATACCATACAATGCTGTCCAGGCCAAGGCCTTCAATTAGTAGAACAGTAGAAACAGAATCTGCCTTCAGGATACGTAACAAACAACAATTACAGATGTAGTTCAGCAGCCTCCAATTACACCATGTAGTCAAGCCCTAGGGGGAAAAGTAGCACTTGTGTTAATGTCTCAATATCTTGTACATAACATTGCTTAACCTAACATCTCACTATCACACTGAATGACTCTCATCTTAATGGCTATATCCCTGAAAAGGTGCCATAGCCTAGGTTAATGGCATGGAACACCCCCGATAAAAGGCTGTACAAGGGCAAGGAACACTGTGTACCACACACGTACCTCTGGAATATACAAGGACACATATGTGTTCTCCAGCTGTTGCCCCCATATATATATATATATATATATATATATATATATATATATATATATATATATATATATATATATATATATATATATATATATATATATGGACTCGGCCCAACAGTTGATGTGGGAGTCCATGACATGACTGGGATGATAGCAGTAATGCTAGCGGTAAATAATGATAGTCCATTACCTAACAACCCTTCCTGTATCACAGCAGGACAAAGACTGGCATATATGTGGAGGGCAGAGGCAAGAACACAGGGCCATATTTGCATTATTGCTGTTACACACCCTGGAAATTGCTGGTGTTACAGGATTAGTTGCAGCATACCCTTATGCAGGGATACGACATTGAAATACAAATGGATGTAGCCATGTACTGATAGCACTCAACCGACAGAATGCCACAGATATATTTGGGGCAATACCTGTGTGGTGCACAGACAAAACCTAACAGTCAATCCCTCTGACATCATATGGATAGGCCCACATTTGAGACCTATGCAGACAGACAACATTCCATGAAAAAGTACCATGTACACAGAAACCCTGTAAGAACAGCAAGATACATTGCACACAACAGCACTACTCATGCTGTCTGTAGGTCTGGAACCTTACCCAAATGTGGATTTGGCCTGTATCTGCAGGTTCTGCTGTAAGAGGTATTGCTACCTGCTGTCTGTAACACTTATGTCCACTCACAGGAAGGATGTCATCCATACTGTAAAGGTGAAGGACAATGCCCACAGAAGGCAGCAATTTATAGTACAGCATTGCCATGACAGTGGTTATCAAAAGTACTACACATCAGGCTGCATGCAATTAGCAACTGGTGGACACTGACTGGTGCAGAGGCCACCACCTGATCATTTGCAATACCAGCAAAAGCATGCTGCAATATATTCAAACCAACTCAATTACTCTACAAGAGAGACTGAGAGAGAGAGAGACAGAGAGAGAGAGAGAGAAACTTCAAGAAAGATCACAAAGCTCAGTGTTGTATTACAGTGGAAACAACATAACAGGTATGTGAAACAGATATGCATTTACTGGTAAGAAGTATATGAAATAGAATAATAGGATGTATAATGTGAAAGGATGTATATGTGGCCTCAGTACTTGTTCCTGTAATGATGTTGTGCTCAACAACTGCACTGGACAGTAGTGTCAGTCCCTGTGAGCAGTGGGAAATACTTGTCAAATGTGCAGACCAGCCGTGAATGGCAAAGATGTGACCCATGATATCTGTGTTCTGTAAATTACTGTGGCCAATGGCTGGTGAGGGTATTAATACTGCCATGACAGACACATGGGTGAGAGACCATACCACCTGCAAGACAGTCATGTTAAAGTGTAGCATAGCATGCCCAACTACCATAGCAGTATAATATGCTTATCTAAGATTTGTCACCATATATACCACCCTAATGTTAGTCTGTATTCACATGTGATACCTGTCTGTGTTGCAGCAAGACAGAATAGTTCAGCTGTGTAGTAAAGAGGGTACATTTGTCTGGTCCAGATGTTCGTATGCACCCCACATACACACACACACATATATATATATATATATATATATATATATATATATATATATATATATATATATATGTGTGTGTGTGTGTGTGTGTGTGTGTGTATATGTATATATATATATATATATATATATATATATATATATATATATATATATATATATATATAATATGTCAATACATGTCCCTTGCCATGACGTGTGAAAGAACATCACACATCAATACACAACATACCTACACACCAGTACATGACTGCAAGATGGAGTGTGGAGTGTGGTGTGTAACCCATGTTGAGAACACATTGCAATTGTATGAGACGGTGGGATATATATGTTGGTGAAGGGTATTAGGCACATATTGGTATGTAGGTCTGGTTGAGTGACAAACAAGACAGCATACAGGGCTGGTATATGACCCATGTGGTGGTTAAACACTGTGGACGGGTAGTTACATTTGGAATGTGGAGGCCATTGAACCCCCACATGAGAACTAAGGGAACATGGTGCCCACCCATGGAAAGTCATGACAGCATCTACATGCACATAAAGGTGCCTGGGCTGTGCGCTGGGCAGGAGAGACATGCATGTTGAACCTTGTGCATGTGTACTGCATGCCTCCAGGTGATGTAGCACATACCCCATGTCTCTGTTGAGCTCCCTATGCACAATATCTGTGACCTAACTGGGTGACAGATACATGTCTGTGTGTGCTCCATGGGGGGGGGGGACACAATCCCCTGTGGTGGTTCCACATGAAGGTAGTGCTGAAACAGTAGATAATGAGGTTCCGTGGTGGATCACAGATGTGATGTGGACTGGTAACATGTGCACATTAGGTTGGAGTGGTGTTCCTGCTGGCAAATAACCCCTACACATACTGGTGTGTAACTGTCATGGAACATATGTGGGCTGTAATAGTCACACAATCCCAGAACATGTCCAACAGCATGCATATGCGTAGCAATCACATAGCAGGCCTACCACATGCATATGTGGAAACATAGTGGCAGTTACAATGGCATGCAGGTGAAATACCCTGTAACAGCCCAGCAACTCTAGTGTCCCCACAGGGTGCATGTCTATAAACACATAGCAGAAATTGTTGCACAGTACAATATATGACCCAATGGTACACATACCGAACACATACCACTAGCGTAGTGTGAACATTATGTTGGAGCTGATAAGGTGGTGGGAGACTGATATGTTTATTGTATTATGGTAAACTTGACATATGGGTTGTTCAGACATATTTCCATCATTTTGTCTTTCAGGGAGTATGGCACACCCGAGGAATCCCACCTACAGTGCCGCTGAGGAGGAGATTATAATCACCAGCATCATCCACAACTATCAGCTGTTGTTGTCACTGACAAGCCAGGACCAGCAGGAGAGAACAGCCATGTGGACTGATGCGGTCCGCAGGGTGAATGAGATGGGAATGCACAGCCATACTTATGAGCAGGTCTGCCACTATTGTAGTGACCTGCTCCAGCAAGTATTTTGCAGTGCCGCTGATGTGCGGGGTGACCATCTTGTAACAGGGGGGCCATAACATCCATCCCCTCCTCACCAGAGTGGAGGAGCTGCTCATGAGCCTGGTAGCACCTGCCCACCTGCAAGAGCTACAGACTTATACAGTCATGGAAGTGGGTGCTACACACACAGCAGACATGGAGCATGCAGGTAAGGTTCCAGGGCATATCAGTAGACTACTGTAGTGTATGCATCTGTACAAGTAGACCATGCATATGTGACATGTGGGGTATTTTGCTGTGTAGTACCGATAAGCAGTAATGCATAATCTGTAATACCGTGGACTTCAGCTGTTTTTGTACTGTAATATTGCAGCCACCCTGTAGAAATGCCACAGATGTGGCCACTGACATCAACTCTATCCCATCTCAATGTAGGTACCCCTGGGATACCAGCAAGGCAGCGGCCAGATGCCGGTGAGTATGGTTTATGGTTATGCTTGGCAATTCACTGTGCATGTCATAGCTAAGGTGTAGGCCATGTACACATCTAACACACCTACCAATAATGCATGCTGTACATGTGCACTGACACAGCGCTCACCTCACTAATGGGATTACCAACTTCAAACACATGCAATATACAGTCCATCTCAGACAACTGTAGCTACACTTCAGTGCACATTGCTCAGGCACAGCTGACATCTGCCAACATACACAGCTATGTCATATGCAGAGCAGTTGAACATGCCTCATATAAAGACATCCCACTCCCTCTGCTAACACATGCTCCAGGGTCCTAAACCTCATCAGCACATTACACAGAACATGCTGGAGGGATAGGGCTCTCTCCTGGGGAATCCCCACACTCTGGAACAGACTACCCATACATGTCAGGCAATGCTACTCATTGGCCCTCTTTACAGAAACACTTGGCAATTGGATGGGAAATGGGGAATTCACCCTGGGTAGTATGCCTGTGCCACAGCCTGACAGGGGAACAGGGGAATAACATTAGTGGGTGGTGTATGGCTGGGAACCCCTGTGGCTAGGCTTATGTAGGCCCAAGGACCAATAGACCAGTACTCACCTATGAACCTATGTGTACCACAGGGAACATCAGCCAGGGCTCAATCATAGTCAATAATAGTCTCTATACTCACCATAGGTACAGTACATTGTGTCTGTGGTCGGTCTAATGGTAGTCTATCACTCATACATGCACCACTGATGATGCCATATGTGAATACACATCAAGCATTCACTAAACACATGTCCACATGTGATCAAGAAACACACAAAGGCTGTGAGCAGCAGTGGAAACACAACTGACACACAGATACACATCCTGCAATGGTGTGTACACCTGTGAAGTATGGTGCACAGTACATGCCAGGGTGCTGAACAGATGCACAGCAATGCTGTGGACATGGGTGCAGTGAGTTCCAGGCAGAGGGCCATCACCTACAAACAGAAGCCATGCATCACAGCCATGTATAATGTTGGTAATGGGGATTGACTACAGTTGCACTGCATGTTGTTGAGTGCCACATGTCCTGTATGCTGACATGTGTGTAATTACAGGTATGTGTGTGATACTGTACTGCACCATCACCTGCTATTGTGTGTATTATGGGGGTGAGGGAGCTGTCTGTAGGTGCTGTCAGGTGGAGTGTATGGGTTGCCATGTATGTCGACTGCATGTGTGTATGTCTGTATGTGTGTCCATGTCTGCACATATGTGTGTGTGCATGTGTGTGTGTGTGTGTGTGTATACTGTTTAGTGGTGTTGTACAGGTCTTACAGTCTGTTCCCTGTTTTCGCCTCACAGGTGGTGAGGTGGGGCTGATTCTCCCTGCAGGGAATCTGATGTCACCGATACAGACAGTGACCATGAGGATAGGTGTGTTGAGGCACAGGAAGGGTCGTTAGGGCCTGCCGCTGGGCCACCAATTGACAACCCACACGTATCCACACCATCCACACACACAGTCACACTGCCTCTTCTTATCTCATCAACGTTGGCCTTAGATGAGGGACAACCTATGGTTGGCATTGGCCAGGACAGTATGGTATCTATGGCATGTGTGTCAGGACACAGCAGCCATAGTCAGATGTCTGGTGGGGTATCACATAGGCAGATGTGTATGGGTGCTCGTCAGAGCACTGCTGGTCATCATGCCCCTGGCAGACGTGCCACATCTATTTCAACCACATGCATGTTCCAGACTGTCATGGAGGCACAGGTACGAATGGAACAGTACACCAGGCAGGGTCTAAGGGCGCATAGGGCTCATCACACCTCTGTAACTGACAGCATCCATGACCTAGCAGATGCCATCCGTAATTACACCGAGGGCATGGACAGATGGTGGGGTGAGACATTGGATCTCATCCACAATGTCATGTCCATGCATCAGGACAGGGCGGGATAGTTGCGATGGCCACGTGGACATATGGCAGCAACACCAGCAGCTGGAGGTCACCGTGGATGTCTGACCAGTCACAGCCACTCCCGTAGTGGCAGTACCAGCCAAAGCACTGTGGGGAGGGGGGCTGTTCACAGATCGTCATAGCAGACCATGTGCATGTGGCCCTGGCCAGTCCCAGGAGGGACCTGGATCCAGTGGATGTCTGTCAAACTCAGGGACAGTACTTGGTCTGGCTTTGTACCTGATACTGCCTGTAGCACCCCTGCCAGGCACAGGTCCCATGTCCATGGGTGGAGACGGTGAACTGGAAACCCTGCCAGGTACAGTCTGTAGCTGCCTTACAATTCCCTGTATAAGGCAGCCACATGGAGGAACTGTGTGCATGCAGACACACACACATAAACAAGGAACCTAGGGCAACCACATACCTGCACACACATCACCAATGGCCCATAACAGTACTATACCCCCCACACACACACACACACACACACACACACACACACACACACACATGTTGTCAATTGTATGGCTCAGCCTAGGCCTCTGGCAAACCAACAACACACCCTGTGCATACTGATGATACCTGTGCCACTCCCTGACATACGTAACATTGATGCAGGGACAGGCTAATCTGGTACTGATGCACAGGGTGACTGTACAACAGTTTAGCAATGGAATGATGTGTAGCATGTTGTCAGCAGTAAAGTGAAATGCTAATATCTTGGAAGGTGTAGCTGTGCAGCCATGATGCATCATAGCTGTAATTAACAATGATGTATTATTGTCACCAGTATCCATTCTGATTGTGTTGTGTTTGTCCATGTGCCACATGGCTGATGGGTGCAGTGGTGTCAGCAGGCCTTCTACAGTGGACACTATTAAGTGTAGTGGGTGGTACACATGCCATGGCTGGGTACAACACACAATGCCTTTGGTTTGGATACAGTACAGGTACAAGACTGTACACATGGAGGTATGTCCCCATGCAGGTAACACATCTGTTGCACATGTAATCCACCAAGACAGGATAGTCACAACCACGCAGTGCTATATAGACAGTCTGCAATGTGGATGACATTGAACATGCTAATAGCAGGGTGTATGTCCCTCTCTCCACTCTACTGCGATCTTCACCTAAGTAACATGTGTGTGCCAATGCCGGTGGCATAGCCATTCCCTTAGGAAGGTGTGAGGTGCTCAACTACTGTAAATGTTGTAAACAACAACTAACATCCTGATTATATACACCGTACAGTAATACAGACAGCTATGTTGGGGGATAGATGCAACAGTAACTGCAATAATGGCAGTTGTGTCCACAACAGCCACACCTAGTGAGTTATAGCAACCCCAGTAGTGCTGCACACCTCAACAGTGTGGAGGAGGGCATTGACATATCTATGACCTGTGAGAGACTGTATGTCCATGGGATGGCACCCTTGGAATGTTTGCATATGCCAAGCAGTCCTAGTAGAAACATATTCTGTGAACGGAGGTAGATCCCTTAACAACTACACACATTCCTACATGTGGGATGGGGTACAAAAGCCTGCTATGATCTACATAGGCATTGTGCACCTTCTAACCCTCATCTACATCTGTCATGAGTGGGTAAAGGAGGTATACCATATTCAGGTTGTATTCTCTGCCTTTGACATGGCCAACATTGGCGGGGTCCCATGTGTTGAGATTACCAGTGACATTGGCCATGGGTTCATTGTTGATATGTTCCATGTCCCTGCAGACCAGGGTCATCAGGCTACTGGGTGGTAGTTCCCAGCTGACATGATGGATTTGTGGTCGTCCTTGCCAACATTGGTGAATCTATTGTCAGATTTAGGGCTATTGGATCGTATGAGGGATCCCAGCTACTTACTGCACCTGCTCAGGTGGTTCCCCCCAAGCATGACATGTCACTTGACTGTACTGCATGATATGTTGGTAATGACAGCCTTAAATCCTACAGGTGGGATGGAGTACTGTTAACATGTACTGCCCTTGTCGTGTAGGGTCCTGCTTATGGGATCTGCTAAGGTTGGTATTGTATTGCAGGCCAGACGTGTTTGGCTGGAGGGGATACCTATCCATGCCAGATGTATGTTTTTTGGGTCTCTCAAACCCATCAATGGTGCATGTGGACATATATGTTGTGGTTGCGTTCCCAGTTCCATCTACAGATGTATGTCCATATATACCTATATTGATATATATGTGTTCACCTTTGACGTAGAGACAAGCATTCCTTCAAAAGGCCCTTTCTGCAAACTGAAAGGACTAACCCATAATTTCTTACTGCACCACAGTTAAAAACATTGCAGTTCTAAAGGCACCTTCACTGACTCTCGAACTGCAAGTTGGAATACATATCGTAATGCCAGGGGGCATGCCTCCCTGCAACCCCCCTCTGGGGGCTGTGGGCTGGGCCCCTCACAGCCCCCCTACTGTGCTGTACTAACACCTAGTATGCACTACTGTGGGAATAGGCAATTATTCCCCATCCCCACTATAGTGGCATCCGCAACCAAATTGCCTAATCTGCAATGAGCGAATGCATAGTGACATTCACTCATTGCACATTCGATGCATATATTGCAAGATTGTGCAATGTTGAGAACATACTTTTGGCCTTCCAGCTTTCAGACACATGGATTTCTCCCTTTGAAAGGTGAGCCATATATATGCTGACATATATGCATTCCTAGCGCTGTATATATGTGGACATGTGGATATATACATATATATCTATGGTTGTATGTGTATCTATGTATATGTGTATTTATTAGCATATATATATATATATATATATATATATATATATATATATATATATATTTCTATATCTATATCTACATTTATAAATATATTATATCCATTTAAAGATGAATATATATATATATATATATATATATATATATATATATATATATATATACATACACAAATACATCTACATGGCGGGATACATTTCCTGTAGTTGTATACCTGGACTGGATGATATGTATGTGAAAACATCATGATTATGCATATCTGCCATGGCTTTGTAGTGAATCACTTTGTGTATGGTGTGCAGGGTCCTGGTTTCGAGCCTTGCAGGAGCTGTTTATTTTGCTGCTGGGCAGAACACACAAACCTGCTTACAACTGCTTTAAGGTGCCTTAATCACTCTCGATCCAGCAGCAAACAGCTATTGCAAGGCTCAAAACAAGGACCCTGCACACCCTAGACAAAGTGATGCACCACTAACCCATGACAAATACACAGATATGCAATATTAAAGAAACATATCAGCCAGTCCTGTCATGCAACAGTACAGAGAATGTATACCAACATCTAGATGTCTGCGTGTGTAACTATATTGCAACTTTAACAGATGCAACATACCCATATATGTATAGATATACATATATATAAATATATATGTTGTTTTACTAACTCTGTATACATATATATCACTATCTATGCACATATACTTATATATCTGTTAGCAGATAAATATATCTATATAGGTATATATGGCCATACATATGTAGATAGCAATTGCAGATTAACAAATACACCTATGTCCACATGCACCGTTAATGGGGTTGACAGGGCCCACACACTATACGTCCTGTACGAAGGCATCCCCCCACAGTCAAACACATGCACCCTGCAATACACTACCAAGTACAGTCTGCCTTCCATAGACATGTAATATGTGGAAGCCATCAACGTCCCCAGGATACAGATACACAGACACATATATGCAGATACAGATATACATATATATAGGTTTGCCTTGATAATATTGAATGCTGAATGATTGAACCTGAATTGGAAATAGAAATACGGGGGTCTATTGCAAGGCATGTTACTGCAATTCCTTGTTATTAAGGTCTAGTATGCACCCACAATTTGTTTTTAAGAATATAATGAAAGGACAGGCCATTAGAGCCTCGAGATTGAACCCCACTGAACAGGGATTTATCTCAGAATTAGACAATCTGAGAAATAGATTACTGACCCGGGGATACAAGGATAATGAGATTATACCATATATGGAGGAAGCATACATGTCACGCATCACTTCAGGTGCACCATACTTTGGACCCAGGGTCCAAGATCAAACCGTTGGAGATCATATGTTAAATAGATCTATTAAATTTTCTACTCTGTATACTTCTGATCAATATCAGTTAAAGGAAATTATTAGCAAACATTGGGATATTCTCCTGGTTGATGATGACTTGAAACGCATTGTGGGGGAGACACCAAGTTTCCTATTTCGGAATAAGAGCAACCTAAAGCGATTGCTTTGTCACCCCAGACATGATAGGATTATGAAGACCACTGGTCACACTAAACCCTCTGGTCACTGCAACTTCTGTTCATTTATTGATAGCAGTGAGGTGTTTATACACGCGGATTTACACACCATTTTCTCCGTCAAGGCAGATGTAGATTGTATGACACCTAATGTGGTGTATTTAGCTACTTGTCAGGCATGCCCGAGTTTCTATGTTGGTAAAACTAACTGGCCGTTAAGGGATAGAATGAGAGAGCATATTTACCACATGAGAAAGGGCACTTTACACAATGCCTTCGCAAAACATATAATCACCAATGACAATGATCATACTTTCTTGTTCCGGGTCCTAGAGATAATTGTTGTGAATAAGAGGGGTGGTAATACTATGAATCTTACTGAATCTAAGGAGACTGACTGGATCATTCATTTGAAAGCTGATATGGGGCATGGGTTGAATGATAGAGCTTCTATAAAACCTAAGCTGAGACAAGCAGGCACATAAAATGAACTATCATTTATTTGTATATGTTCTTGATTATGTATTTTATCAACATTAACTTATCAGAATGTTTATTTATATGTTTTAGGTCACTATGCAAGTTTTATATATTTTTGTCTTACTTTACATTAACATGTTTATATATGGGAGAGTTCTTTAAATTCTCCAGTATTGCTTTTAATTGTTTAAATTGTTTTAATTGATTAATTGAGCTGCTTATATAAGGGGAGGTTTACTGTGACTTTTATACAAGGATCTGAAGAAGCTGTAATGGTGAAAGCGCTCATCCGTATGTTATAAGTGCACATTCTTGGAATTAAATTTGGAGTTTTGTTCTTACATCTGCTGTACTCCGCTTCCTTTGTGACTTACATTATATCTACCTCACGGAACTACAGCATTTGCTTGCTGAGCAGTGGATTTTACTTTACTTTATTTATTTATTTTTTTTATTCAATACATATATATAGGTTTACCTTGATAATATTGAATGCTGAATGATTGAACCTGATTTGGTTGAACACACAATGTTATATGATCAAACTGTTGAACTAAAATTAGTCACAATGTCGAAATGATCGAATTTGCCAATTTCTGCACTGTAGTGCGATATTGAGTTGGTATATATAAGTAGGGGGTGTGGGGGGCACAGCTCCCCTGCAAAATAGTAGAGGTGATCTCATTGCTTTTTCAATTAAATGATTCGAGACATTTTGATAATTCAATGTTTAGGGTTTCGATGTTATTTTTCGACCAAATAAACATTAGACATTACGGCATTCAATATTATGAAGGTAAACCATATATATATATATATATATATATATATATATATATATATATATATATATATATATATATAAATATATACATGTGACTACACATTCAGATATATGTACAGTAAGATACATATGTAGGAGGTGCACACAATATGGAACAGCCACAATGCCTACAGTTAGCACCATACTAATGTCAAGCATTGCCTGCAACATATACCCTTAGAAAGGTCATAGGAAAGCCAACACACACAGGTTTGCAGACATGGGAATCCTTTAATTGTGTACTATAACAGTTCTATATGCCATATCATATAGCCATTCAAATACTGACAACCATATAGACAGAGTACTGCAACTGTGAAACAGTTACACTAATACAGTAGTCTGGAAAGATTCACATCTTTTGCTGTCCTAGCCAAGCCCTTCAGAATGTACAATAGTGCAGACACACTGGACCACAGGGTACCACACAATCAATAGTATGTACTGCAGGTATGTAGTTTAGCAACCTCTATCTACACTCTGTACAAACTCCGTAGGAGGTAAAGATGTTTTGTGATCAAATGGGTTGTACCCGGTACATAACAAGGCATAATGCACAAAACAGTCTGTATGGCAGGAGGCAGTAGGTCTGCAGTACCCCAAGTCATGTAAGTAATGTCAATATAGGTGGAGTATACAGTACTGTGCATCCACATACCTTGTGGCAGCTCACCCCTGATACCCACACATTTTGTAACAGCCTAGGTCATTTATGGTGCTCTCACCTAGACTCAATAATACAAGCCCATATACCACTGTTACATACACTGGCCTCTGCAGTGCATAAGGGCACACATGTTTTGTGTAGGTGACGCCCACACATATATGGCCCCAGCCCCACTGTATGTGTGGGGGATACAACAGCAGTGGAGTAATGGCAGCAATGGTGGTGTGATATACTCACAGCCCACTACAGAACAACCCCAAAAAGCATGACATATGTGCAAAGCTTTGTATGTAGATGGGGGACAGAGGCTGGAACACAGGCCCATATGTGAAACACTGTTGCCATACACTAAGCAAGGTGCTGGTGTTACAGGATAGTCTGTGACATACCCTTAGTCAGGGAATTGAGGTTAGATATAGACATTAATGTAGCCATGTACTGATAGCACGCAACACACACACTGCCAGTGTAATATCTGACACAGGACCTGTGTGGTGGATGGACAATACATGATAGGCATACCTCTGTCCAGCAAGAGGTTAGGCCCATAGTAGACAGACTGCATTCCAAGGTACACTAGTATGAACACACACACACACACACACACACACACACACACACACACACACACACACACACACACACACACACACACACACACACACCCTGTAACAGCAGTACTATGCAAAGCATTACACAACTCTACCCACAGTCTGTCTGTAGTTGCTGATCCTCCTACAAATATGTGTTCGCTCTGAGTTTGCAGGTTCTCCTGTAAGAGGTATTGTTACCTGCTGCCTGTATCACTGATGCCCACACACAGAACAGATGCCCATCACACAGGAAATGTAAAGGGACCACGCCCACATGTTGTAGGGATTTATAGTCGGTGGTCGCCATGACAGTGGTAATTCAATGCAGTACACATGTGTAATTATATATATATGGCTATCTGGATAAGTATATGTACATATATTTCCACCATATGTCCTGGATATGGAGTGTAGCCGTACACCAGCCCCTACATTCCCAAAGTCATAGTGCAAGGGAATGACAGGTATGTATAGCAGGTATATTATAGACTGTTGCTACTGTCATTGGGATTGTCTTCACAGACATGGTGCGTGTGGATGCTGACATATGCTTATAACATGTGTGCCATTGGCTACTGACAGACATCCTAAGGAAATCATTGTAAGGTACCGCTGCTAGCATGTAATGACCCTGTAGAGTGCAGCAGTGATATTGGCCACTATATGTGGAACTTTGGACATACCCTGTACAGTCCCTAGGTATACACATTATCCCTTAGTGCACCACATGTTTACCAGGCCTGACAATATGGATGTAGACAGCCATGTAGATGGGTATAACACATAATGACTGGTATACATTTGGCACCATAGGTGTTGGATTCACACACCCCTGTCTGGCCTGACACATAATAACTGCTGGTACAGGGGTGCCATGGACACATACCACCCACTAGATATTGACATACATCTGTATAGCATCCCACTGCTCTGTCTGACATACATGATGTTTAAGGGAGGACCAGCAGCAGTACATCTGGCAAATATCTGCACATAACATCCCACTGGTTAAGTACATTAAGCTGCTAGGCATGTAACAATACACTGTGCAGGCTACAGGCAGACTGCCTCAACACTGGCCCACATCTTGTATGGGGTAATGCACATGTACCTGTATATATATCAGGCTCAACAGCCATGTCACAGCACAGGGTTAGATACACCTGTGTGACAGTGCATAACCACAACCAATGTGAACACAGCCACAGCCACATATGGTAAGCTAGCATAATATTACAGTATATGGACTATCTGTTCTACACCATCCTCATATGTCATATGTGCCACTCACAGAATGATCCTACATATACTGGACTGCTACACAGTTTGTTATAATGGCTGTCTGTGGTATGGGACATGTATGTGTATGGCCCTACAAACATGTACGGCAAAATGGTACCATAGAGTGGGACAGCATGTAAAATCTGAGAGGGGGGAGCTAGAGTAATGACATCTACCACAGTCTGTACACAGGCTAAAGTATATATTAACAATGCACACACTGCTGACATTCACCATCACTACACAGACCTCAGTACTGTACAATCATCCACACAATGCCCAGCTTATGTCATGAAATATAACCACTACTGTACATGACGTGTAGTAATCTGATATATCTCTGGCTTGCTTTCAGATATGATGACAGTATTTATGGTGTACAGCACATATGCACCACTTCATGCTCGCCATATGTACAAAGGTTGACAGAGGTGTTGCCGACAGCACATACACAGGGCCAGTATACACATGTTGCTGTGATAACCTCATATATTTTCCACAGTAACAGGGTTTGTTGCAACATGTCCTATGAAGGATATGAAGTCAGTAACTGTCACGGCCTTCATCATCTAGAGACTGCAATCCTCACACCACCTTCTGCATTCCACAGGCTGATGCATAGGTTCATAGGTTCATAGGTAGGTGCTAGGCTATTGGCCCTAGGGCCTATATAAGTCTAATAAGCGCCTGGCTTTCGCCACCCAAGAAAATTATTTTCCTGTGCCACTGTCGAGCAGAGCCACAGAAGTGATCCCCAGGGTGAATTTTCTATCTCCCATCCAATCATCAAGATTTTTCTTGAAGAGCGCTAATGAGGAGCTTTGTTTGATATAGACAGGTAGTTTGTTCTAGAGTATAGGAAGTCTCTGGGACAGGAATCTATCCCTCCAGCATGTTCTGTTTATTGTGGTGACAAGGTTTAGGTCCCTAGACCGTGGTGCTCATAGGGATTGGGATTTCTTTAAGAGGAGCATGTCTAAAAGCTATGAGTTTGACATAGCTTTGTGTGTTAGGCAGAGATTGCCTCTGAGTAGGCGATATGTGATGGAGCAAAGCTGCAGTTTTTTGAGACAGCCTGCATAGCGCATCTATTTGTGGCCAGTAATCCTCTTTGTGAGGTACTTCTGTGGCCTTTCCAGTTGTTGTAGATGTCTTGTGAGGTACATACCAAAAGGGGCATTGTACTCTATAATGGGTCTAATGAGTTACGAGTAGAGGGGAACAATGACCTCTTTTTTCCTGGATGAGAAACCTTTTGTGATGAGGTGTGCCACGTAGAAGGATTTCCTGACTACTGTGGCAATGTGATTATCAAAGGAGAGACTACTGTCCACCTGTGTCCCAAGGTCACTTATCACACTTTCAGTGTTAAGTAGACTACCGCCTATGTGGTAGTTCATGGGTACTGAGTTTTTACTAAAAGGGATGACAATGCACTTTTTGGCATTGAGCTTGAGTCCATGGCTTTGACACCAGGCATCTGTCTCAGCGAGGCCCTTTTGTAGGATGTTCACATCTTCTGGAGTTTTAATTATGGCTCCTAGTTTGCAGTTGTCAAAGAAAATATTAAGATCAAAGCACATAAGGTTCAAGCAAAGCACCTTTATTACTTGCAGCAAGGAGACAAAGCATGTAGGTACAATATTTGTCTTATTTTCCATGGTTTAGCATGCTATTCTTATACAGTTCTCTGCATGTACACAAGAAAATATTGTTAGTTTATCTGCTGACGTGGTCAGAAAGAAAGACATTGTTAGATTTATTGCTGGCATGGTCAGGAAGGAAGACATTGTTAGATTTATTGCTGACATGGTCAGGAAATTGCTGTCTTGCAAAAATATGTTTGAGAAAAACAACCTGGCCTTGGGCTAATTTCAGCCCTTCTTTGTTTCATACATTATTTAAGCTGTTCAGTTCTTGATATGATACATTTGTCCAGAGTCAAGATATAACCCTGGCCTAAATACACATTCTGCTGACCATGGTAAACTTTCAAATGTCAATTGTTCTTTTATCTAGGTTTCCTGCAGCTGCACATGTTTCACACAGAGCAAGCAGAATAAATGCATAAGCAGAATAAATGTATTAATTTATTTTTTAACCCTAAATGCATCTAGGCTTGCACATTGTAATTATATATTTTTTTAACAATTCCTCCCTTTTAATACTTAATTCTACCTTCAAAACAAGAATAAACAATTCTTTTTCTCATAACCATTTCCCACTTAGGATTTGCAGTTAGAGAGTCATTTAGTTTAGGCCTGTGAAAGCATTTTCTCAGTTTTGAGTAATCCTTCGAGTTCAGCATCTTGGTATAAAGTTTCTGAAATTGAAACATCTACTACCTTCTTAACTAGTCCTTTCATACAGGGGATGCAGCAACATCCACACACCATCAGCAAGGCTATTCCTACACAGATGGCAATCAGAATGTTCATCAGGATGCTGCCCCAACCCCCAAACCATTTTTGGAAAAAGTCCATTAATGGGTTTGGTCCTGGTTTGGTCATGGCCAACACCTGCTGAATTACTTCAAGATGATTGTCTATCTCGTGTTTGTTGTCAGGAATGTACAAACAGCACTCCTCCTAGATTAAAGCGCACGTACCTCCTTTTGCCTCTAGGGTGAAGTCAAGAGCCATGCGATTTTGAAGCACCACTGTTCTCATGACTGTCAGTTCATCGGTTATCAATTCTAGGGCAGAAAAGGTTGCATTACTCATTATTTCAAGAAGTTTAGACAGCTTTCTCAGCTCCCAGATCGATTTCGTTGCTCCATATGCTGGTAATATGCCTGCCCATGATATGACATCATCACCCAGATCCATGTGCAATAGTCTTTTATTATTTCCAGGGCCTAAGTCATGATGGAATTTCCGAGGTGCATTGATTTGTCCCACTGGGTTAGTAGGTTTCCTAATTTCTTGGACATTCCGAATTTTTCCTTGAGGTAAAACTGCTGTGTGTCGTATGGCCGGAACCAGGTACCCCAAAAAACAGCTACTGGACCAGTTTTCAGGTAGCCATTTATATGCTTTTCTTCCGCATATAAAGTAACAGTCTTCTACTTTAATGGTAACTTTATTATAAACATACACTTGTCCTGCATGAAACATTTTTTTGTCAATTGAAGACAGTTGTTTGTATAGAACAGGATCACGTTTTACTTCTTCAATTGTTCTATGCATCAATTCAAAAAATGAATCATAGTTTGCATTACAATATGATCCAGTGTTATGAGGTTTGGTGTAGCATCTAAAAGAAACTGTCACATTACAATGGCTCCATCCTACCCTGACTGTATCATTTTTACAAAAACACACAGTTCCCTTTTGACGAATGGACAATTGCAATGCTATTTTGTCTACTGATGTAACATTCGATGTGTCATGAATTAAGTTTTCCCAGGTCTTATTAGCTCCTAGGGGAACCTAAGTTAGCAGTAATCCCCATATGATGTTGGTAAAACTGTGCAGATCCAGCAATTTGAAGCATTGAAGGTTTCAGCATACACATATTTGATTGCCTGGTAAGTATTAAAGTTCGGATGCCACTCTGCATGTTTACTTAGTTCTACTTGTGTAGCATAGAAGAGAAATGGCCATAACAAAAAGATTACTGTTATCATAATGGCCAACAGGATGGTCGTGCAATATTTCTGCGGGAATGGTCACTCCATATTGCCTTTATTTTCTCCATTCTTCCCAAAAGGATGGAAATCAGTCTTCATTCTGGGTTCCAGTGATCTTACTCTCTTCCCTAATAGGACCTTCAGCACTGATGGTTGCTTCACTGGGGTTGAGATGAGCCAGTTCATATTGATCTGACCCCCCTTTGTAGCCAGACTTTGTGCTTAGGGTCTCGGTGGAGAGGTGACATCTTTACCCAGCTTAAAGTCTTTTACTAGCTTACAGTATGTCAGATGGATCCACGAAGCCCGCCCTGCGATTTTAACTGCAGTTGGTGTTGACAGATGTACCTGGTAGGGACCTTCCCACTTCGGTGACACCCAGTTCTTTCTTTTCACAATTTTAATCCACACCCAGTCTCCTCGCGTCACTGTTACTTCTGAGGCTTCGGCTTTCTTCTGACCTGAAACGGAATTAAACTGCAACAGATGTTTAGAACTTGACAACTTTTTCATATATTCAGCTAGTGTAAAATCAGCTTCCTGGTCTGATGGCATGAGAGGTTTCCACTGGGGTGTGTAATAAGCTCTTCCATATAGCTTTTCAAAAGGAGTCAGTCCTTTTGCTGTAGGGACAGTTCTCATGCTCAACAATGCTAAAGGTAAACAGTATAGCCACTTTTTTTCCATTTCGGCTATCAATTTCCTTAGTTTGCTTTTCAATATGCCATTATGCCTTTCAACCAGCCCTGCAGACTGCGGATGATATGCACAATGATTTTTGAGAGAAATACCAAAAAACTGACTGATTTACAAAGTGTGTACCGTTGCCACTATATATTCTCTCTGGAATGCCAAACCTAGGAATGATTTCCTTAACAAGTACCTTTGCTACTGTAGCTGCATCCAGATTTTTGGTTGGAAAAGCTTCCACCCATCTGGAGAACATATCTATAATGACAAGGCAGTACTTCTTGTTTTCACATTTGTTTAGTTCTATAAAATCCATACAGATAGTGTGGAACGGATATGGTGGTGTGGGAAAACTCCCTTGCTTAGGCTTCTTTGCCCCCTGTGCATGGTGTTTGTTACAGATTTACACGTTAAACAAAATTTTTTAGAATAGTTTGTAAATCTGTACGTTGTGAACACCTGGTTCACCAGCTGTACCATCCCCCCTGTTGAGACATGGCACTGTCCATGGCTCAACAATGCCGCATAGCGGAAAAAGTTAGAGGGTAATATTGATTTTCCCTCCTTAGAGGTGTACAGCCCTTTCTCGAGGATTGCTCCTCGTCTTATCCATCGCTGTTTTTCTGCTTGCATAGTGAGTGCCTGCATTGTTTTTAACATATCTAGATTCAAGGATTCAGAGGGTTGTAATTCCTTATCTAAAAAGAATACCTCTGCAGCTGCCTGTTTTGCAGCTGCATCAGCTCTCGCATTGCCTTTTGAAATTATGTCCTGTTGTTTAGTATGAGCTGTACATTTGCAAATAGCTACACTTCGAGGCAATTGAATAGATTCTAAGAGATCTAAAATATGCTGTGCATGATTTATAGGTTTGCCAGTAGATGTTATCATTCCACGGTTCTTCCACTGTTGTGCAAACACATGTACAGTGGAAAAAGCATACTGACTATCACTGAAGATGTTTACACACTTATTCTTCGCTAAGGTGTATGCTCGTTTCAGAGAAATCAATTCTGCTGCTTGTGTAGATAAATGAAACGGTAAAGATTTTGCTTCTATGACTTCAGTATCAGAGACTACTGCATATCCTACTAGGTTCTGTTCTGCAGGGCCCCTTTTGCATGAGCCATCCACATAGTATGTCACCTCGGCATTATCCAAGGGGACATCCGTGAGGTCTTTCCTAGGCAATGTCTTCTGCTCGATCATTTGCAGGCAGCAGTGTGGTGTGCCAACTGCAGGAGTTGGGAGCAGGGTAGAAGGGTTTAAAGTCATACATCATTCAATTGTCATATGAGGTTGGCTCAACAATATGGTCATGCAGGAGAGATGCCTAGCAGGAGAGAGATATGCTACTTTTTCTTGTAATAAAATAATCGCGACTGCATGAGGTACCCTTTGAGTGAGTGGGTGAAATAAGACTACTGAAGCAGAAGCCTGCACTGCCATTGCTACCGCAACTACTGCCTGTACACAGTGTGGCAAGGATCGTGCTACTGGGTTTAATTGTGATGAATAGTAAGCTATGGGTCATTGCTTATCCCCATGTTGTTGTGTTAGTACTGATGTCATATAACCCTGTTTGCAATCTACAGTCTGGAAAAAACGTTTATGATAGTTTGGCAATCCCAAAACTAGTGAGGTGGCTATTAATTGCTTCAGCTTACAGAAAGCAGATTCTGCCTCCGTTGTCCACTGTAACAAGTCCTGTGCTGCCATAGGTGTCTTGTAAATAAGGTCAGTTAAAGGCGCAGATTCCAAAGCATAGTTTGGAATCCAGCTCCGACAAAAATTAGTCGTTCCCAAGAAGGACATCATTTCCATCTTGGTGGTGGGCTTTGGTGCCTGCAAAATTGACACCTTCCTGTCCTCATCTGAAGTTCTACCTCCCTTGGATATTACATATCCCAAGTACTTTACCTGTTTTTTCCAAAGTTGCAGTTTGTTCTTATTTACTTTGTGTCCTTCAGCAGCTAGAAATCGTAAAAGTGCTACTGTGTCTTCCCTGCAATCCTGCAGGGCAGGGGCTGCTAATAGGGTGTCATCAACATAAAGCAAGAACTGACTACCCCTTGGTGGGCTAAATCCCACCAGGTTACTTGACATTTCTTGTGAAAATATAGTAGGGCTTTCACAATATCCCTGTGGTAATCGGGTGTATGTGTATCTTTTCCCCTGAAACATGAATGAAAACCAATACTGGCTGTCTGGGTGTACTGGTATTGGAAATAATGCATTACTAATATCTACCACAGAGAAATATTCTTGTTGAGGTTTTAAGCCGTTCAACAAGGTGTGTGGATCTGACACCACAGGTGCCCTTGGTGTTATTGCATCATTTACAGCTTGCAAATCCTGAACCATGCGCCATTCTCCATTGGCTTTTTTGACTGGAAACAAAGGTGTATTACACGGAGAATCAAAGGATTCTACTAGCACCCCTTCCTTGAGTAATGCTGCTATAATAGGTTTTATTCCTGCCTCTGCATCCTTTCTCAAGGGATACTGTCTTTTTTGTGGTCTAAACGCTGATTTAGGTGTAATACTAACTGGACCTGCAGTACGGATAAGTCCTACATCTGATTTCCCTGATGACCAGGGGGTTTCTGGTATATCTCGTAAGGCTTTTTCTTCTTCTGTTAGTAGGAGTATCCATCAGCTGTCTCCACAAGACTGCAGATGTACAGCTGGGTTAGCTTGAGTCATCCAGTTCAATTTCTGTACTTGTATTCCTTGTCCTGACAACTCCAGTTCTGTTTGTTTTTCCCATCTTATAACTTTCTCCCCTAGGTCTGCCCATCGTATGTTTTTATTCTTGGTTAAGCTTACATGTGGTAGTCGATTGGATTTATAAAGTGTCAAAAACTCCTGGGGCAGCGAACAGCTGGCTACACTATTCCCTTCTGTGTCCCAGTACAAGTTTCTCAGTACCAACCTGTTTGTACAATGCTTAAATAACTCTTTTTCATATTCCTTATCAGGCCCTGGTGTGTTACAAAAATACAGGGTGCAATGCAGCAGGTGCTGTTTATCAATGTCCTGGGCGGGAAACTTACTGATGGCTATGTTCATCAGTTCTTTGGTCACAGTCCCTGGACCAGTCGTAATTAGGTCCTGACTGTGCCAATAAAACGTTTCACTCCCCGACTGAACCATTAAGGTGTCAGTTTGTTGCTGCACTTCCATACCCTGCATAGTTGGAACCACCACTATGCCAAATAACTGCATGAGATCCCTGCCCAAGAGATTTACTGGGCATTTTGCAGAAACTACAATTTTACTTGTCTATGTCAATCCTGAAACAGGATCTGTTATGGTGATATTACGGGAGAGGGGCTCCCGGTATAGCTGCCCATTTGTTGCTTTGACCAATATGTAATCAGATGACTCTGAATCATTTGATAATTTGGAGGGGGTGTATCAGGGTCCGTGATGCCCCTGAATCACACAAAAATTTAACCTCACTGCCTTCTACCAAAAGTGCAATTTCTGGTTTTGTATCTGCTAAATAGAGCTCCAAGCTCAATAAAGCCAAGTCTAGTATTTCAGCTTCTTCGGTATTGTCATTCATTTCCTCTACTTCCTCTATTTCCCTTTTCACATCCTTGTTTGTCCTTTCTGTACCTGCTTCTTCTAGTGATTCCTATCATATAGTCATTCCTCACCTTCCTTATCCTCCGTTGCAACCTTCTTATTTTTCCTGCAATCCCTTGCTAAATGTCCCTTTTTACCACATTTAAAACATTCTCCCCTTTTCTTTCATCCTTCAAAGTCTTCTGATCGCTGATCAGACTGCTTACCTCCCTGTGTGTTTTTCTTGCCCTTTTTCCTGGTGTGCACTACATAAACTTCTGCTCCATCTTCTATGGAAAATACCTGAGTTTTCTTTTTCTTTTTACTATTAAAATGCCTTTTGGCATGCCTAGCATATTCAAGTAGTGAGTGTAATCTGCTTGTTCGATGGTCAACCATGTGTTTTGCAATGAAACTGTTTATAGGTGTACCACTACCTTTTAGAAATGCATTCTTTAGCTGCTGTTCATATGGGGAATCTTGTTTTTGATCTTCAGGAACCTGCATTCCACAGTGGTTGTTAAAACATTCTAACAGTCTAGCAAAGTATTGGCGAACTGATTCCCCCTCCTGCTGGACACATTGATTAATGCAAGTCCAGTCTGCTCTAGGTTTCCATTTCTCAGAGATACGGTCTGAAAGTCCCTTCACTTTAGTGTCTAATTCTGTGCTGCTATGTGGAAGGGGTTTTTGTGCAGCGTCATGAGGATTCCAGTTGCCACAAATCATGTACCAATCTGGTCCTACAATCTCTCAAACTACTTTTTCTATCTCTTCCCCATTCAAGTTATAACTCAGCCTCATTCCTTGTAAATCTTCTGAAAATTTTCTGAAATTAAATTTTGGATGGGGAATCCCCTCTGTAGCTTTCCGGATATTTTCCAGTGTCCACGGTCTATATACTAGGATAGTTGGAGTTTGATCTTCCTGCCCTGCCTGAGGATTCGGAACTTCTATGAGTGGGCATATTTCTTCTTCGGCAGGTCGTATATCCCTAGCTACCTGCCATAACTCGGAGCCTTCTTCCTGATTATTTGCTTTTGTCCGGGACCTAGTTCTGATGGGATCCCTAACTTTAGTTAATTTCAGTTTTAAGCTGTCCCTGTCTTCAGTGAGCATAGGATATGATGGGGGTGGTTCAACCCATCTACTTGCTCCATATTCTGGTGAAGGAGGGGGAGGCAGAGGTGCCGATGCCATTACCAAATTATTGTCTTCCTTATCTAAAAACATTGCCTTTGAATCTTTGTTCCTCTGGTCTCTACGGTTTGCTTCCTCCAGCCACCTGTGTGCCTGGGGAATTTCTACCTGTCGCTGTCTTTTTACTTGACCTTTAGAATCAGTTTTGAGTTGTTTGATAAGTTTGATAAGTGAGGATTTTTCTAATTTCCCGTCAAAGTCATATTTAATAACCCATTTTGAAAAATATCTAATGTTGTCTGCGCGCTGCGACTGCATGTATTTTGCATCTTCCGTTAGTGGTGGATTTCCGGGTGTCTTTGTGCAATTATTACCCATTTTTTTCCCTATTTCTGTTTGCTACGTAGTCTGTACAGAAAATATTATCTGATACCTTCAAATTTTTACGTGTACCACAGATTTTGTTATAGTCTCTTCAGAATGCCTGTCTAAAGCCTACTGATCTGTTTCACCTGATCTATGACAAGACTGTACTTTTTCCTATCCCTGACTGTAAGAAAATACAATCTGACAGAAACAATACACATCTAATCCCTGATCTTGAAACAGAGTAAGTAGATTCATCTTACCTGAGCCCACGTGATTGATTGCTGATTCGGAAAACCCGTCTTTCAGTCGCAGATCAGAAGGTGACTGGCCTCTTTTGACAACAATTCAGTTGGAGGTCTTTATACTGTAGAAGAACCGATTTGGTTTCTTCCCCGTATGGTTTCAGCTACCTGGCCGTCTGATCCGTGGTAAAGAGAGGGTTCCGGCTCGAAGGACCAATCTGTCAAAGAAAACATTAAGATCAAAGCACGTAAGGTTCAAGCAAAGCACCTTCATTACTTGCAGCAAGGAGACAAAACATGTAGGTACAAGATTTGTCTGATTTTCCATGGTTTAACATGCTATTCTTATACAGTTCTCTGCATGTACACAAGAAAATATTGTTAGTTTATCTGCTGACGTGGTCAGAAAGAAAGACATTGTTAGATTTATTGATGTCATGGTCAGGAAGGAAGACATTGTTAGATTTATTGCTGACATGGTCAGGAAATTGCTGTCTTACAAAAACATGTTTGAGAAAAACAACCTGGCCTTGGGCTAATTTCAGCCCTTCTTTGTTTCATACATTATTTCAGCTGTTCAGTTCTTGATATGATACATTTGTCCAGAGTCAAGATATAACCCTGGCCTAAATACACATTCTGCTGACCATGGTAAACTTTCAAACGTCAATTGTTCTTTTATCTAGGTTTCCTGCAGCTGCACATGTTTCACACAGAGCAAGCAGAATAAATGCATAAGCAGAATAAATGTATTAATTTCTTTTTTAACCCTAAATGCATCTAGGCTTGCACATTGCAGTTATATATTTTTTTAACAGCAGTCATCTGCTAACTTCATTAGCCAAAGACCTTCTGTGTTGGCCTGTACTTCAGAGAAGTAGATACCAAACAGGAGAGGACCCAGGACTGAACCCTGTGGTACTCCACTTGTCACTGGTCTGAAGTTGGATTTGGAGTCTGCTACTTTCACAGTGTGGGTTCTGTCAGTGAGCCATTTGGCAACCCATCTTGTGACATAGGGATTTATACCTAGTTTAGTGAGTTTATCTATAATTCCAGAGTGGGGGATGGTGTCGAAAGCCTTAGCGAGATCTAGATAGGCTGTGTGAACCACCTTACCCTCATCTACGGCTTTGGTGAATGCTTCAAAGAAGTCTATCAGGTTTAGGAGACATGATCTGCCTTTTACAAACCCAAACAGGGTGGGGTCCTGAGTTTGGAGATTACCAATGTTATTGTTTATAAGTTCCATGATGATACATTCCATAGCCTTGCAGACCAGGCTCGTTAGGCTAATGGGGCGGTAGTTTTCAGGGTCTGTGGTGGCTTCCCCTTTGTGGAGTGGGATAACTGTCACTGTGTGCCATTCAGTGGGCACATAGCCTGAGGTGAGGCTATGATTGAACATGGTACTTAGGTGGGGTGCCAGTTCATTCTGTAGTTCATGTAGAACACAGCCTGGGATGTTGTCAGGTCCCATGGATGCTGTGTTCTTGGCTTTGGATAGTGTGTTTTTTACCTGTGCGGCCGTGATTACAGGTACTTTGCATTCTTCTGGTATAGAGATGGGCCCTTTAGGGGATGACAGGGGGGTAAAGTTAGCACTGAAGCTATCTGCCAGGATGTTGGCAATATCAGTTGGTTCTGTATATTTAGTGCCATTGTGCTGTAACTCAGAGCAGATCTGAGTGTTGCCATTGACATTCTTGACATAGCTATAGAATGCTTTGTGGTTGTCTTTAGAGTCAGTGGCGATTTTGTTTTCATAACTAGCTTTGGAGGATTTTATGAGGGATCTCAGCTTCTTACAGAGGCTGACCAGGGAGTTTCTCCAATCATGGGATTTTACTCTTTTTTGCAACAGTTTCTTTCTTCTGTTGTAAAGTTTGTTTATGGCAGGGGACCACCAGATTGGCTTCCTTTTTTTGGAGGATAGCATTTTGGTTCTGTTAGGGATTGCATGATCCATGCACTTGTGTAAGTGCTTATAAAGTGCATTTGTGTAGGATTCAGGAGTCATACCTCTATTGTCCGTCAGCATGGGTGTCGTCAAGTTTGCCACTTCTGTCTTAAGAAGCGTGAAGTTGGCTTTGGAGAAATGTTTTACTGTGGTTTCCCTAATGGGGGGTAGGGGAGGGATGTGGATGTCTAGGGTGATTAGCTTGTGGTCGGATCTGACCAATGAGGAATTGACCTCTGGTGTGGAGCACCGGTTGCCCATGTTGGTAATAACCAGGTCTAGGATATTGCTGCCCCTGGTGGGGTTGTGGATAACTTGATCCATGGCATTGGAATTTATGAATTCCAGAAAACGTTGAGCACAAGAGTTTGTACATGAGTAGTTTTCCCAGTTAATGGTAGGGTAGTTGAAATCACCCATTATTAGGGTGTTAGGTTGTACCCTAATATTTTCCAGTGTATTAAGAAATGAGAAGTGGGAATCCTGGGGCATGGTGGGGGATCTGTAGCAAGCTACAATTTGGATTGCGGTCTTGCCCAGAGTTAGTTGCACTTGGATAATCTCGGATGCATTATGCTGAGCAACTAGCCTGGAGGTGTGGATATCCTTAATGAATATGGACACACCTCCACCTTTAGTGTTTTGGTCCAGATTAGGTGGCCGAAAGGTGTGGTATGAATTATAGCCTGGTAATGCAGGGGTACTCTCTGGAGCCTTGAACCAAGTCTCTGTCACTGCACAGATGTCGATGTTCTCCATTTTAAGGAGTGCCTCGAGTGAGTGCTTTTTGAGGTTTAGACTTCTAGCATTGAGTAGCAATACCCTCAGATTCTTCTTGCCTGTACCTGTTAGGGTGGTGAATTTGTCATTTGAACCTTGCCTAAAAAAGGCCCTATGGGCATGGCTAGAGCCTTAGCCGGTATCCGGAATCCCAGGGGTGACAGGTGCAGGCCATCTCTGGCAAAGCACCATGGTTTGGCGATCATGTCATCCCAGGTAGACAGATACTGGATCACTGTGGCTAACACATGAAACCATAGCCACAACACTGCCCAGTCTGCAGATGACCCTGCAGATGGGGATTCATCATATACATGGAACTGACATGGGAGGTATTGCAACATGTATGACAGGCATATCCAGACAAACACTGTTAAACCAGCATTACTCCAAATGCAGTATAGCAGCACTTACAGTCTGTAGTCAGGTCAGGCACATCCCCCTCCTGTTGGTTGCCCTCTTTCCACAGTGTATGTTGTTAGAGGTAAATCCCCAATCCATCTGGTATGCTGTTTGCCAAACATCAAATCTAGTTCCTGCTCACAGTGACTGGAAAGGCCCAATACCACCATGGTGTTCTTAGGTACTGGAGTGTGTTTCCATACAATTGGCTATGGGAATGTTACCACAGCTGTTTCACATGCAATCAGCTAGGGAAGGGCTGCAATTCATGCAGAGGCCATCAGCTGATCTTGAGCATCATATAAAATACACATGCTGCTGCCTAAGCAAGGCAGGTGTGGGTCTCCACATCCACTAGAGAGGGAGTGGGGGAGGCAGACAGAGGCAGATACAAGTGAGGGAGGGATGGGAGGGTAAAACTGAAGCATGTTTGTATCACACACCTACCAGCACAGGGTATCAAACCCCCGACAACTATGTAGTGCTATCACAGTCTGATGCAGTTATTGGATGCACCACATGGGTTACCTGATGTGGAGTACTCAGAACATATATGTGAGGGTGAATGACATCTGCAACAGGGATATGGTAGATATACAGAAGGTGTTGTACACATGCCTGTCTGCATGAACAGGTGCCAGTGTCAACACAGGCATACTCACACAAGGATGCACACACACTGATATACTTGGCAGGGCCAGGAGTGCAAATCATCAGTAGTGGGACTGTCACAACACATCAATGTGTACGTATCACATGCACCACACAGGTCATACGGAGGCCATATGGGCAAAGAGTATGAGGAGATGTCAGACATCGGACAGCATGCTTCAGTATGCCCTGGGGGGTTGTAGTGAGTGTGGATGTGGACATATGCACCATACAACACAAACCCATGAACACACAGGGTGCCAGTTCTGACATGCATGGGTACATGTCTACATGGGTGTGTGGTGGTCAACTGTACCAAAAATGGGTATACCATGGCATCAGGCCACATGACTATGGTCTGCATTGTGGCTCAGGCCTGTAGTTACAGCATTTGCTCACACAGGTGGGTATTGCATCCCCCATCCAGTCAGCTGGGTGACTATTGTGTGTGGCCAATGCTGTACACCACATGCCATGTGTGTGTTCCTTAGTCCATGGCATGGATGGTGTCTGGGATGTGCACACTTCCTGCATGCTTGTACAGTGACATGTGGAACTGTACCTGGGGTATCTGGCCCATGTTGTGAGCACAGATTATCATCAGATGTGCCAGACTGCCCACTTGTGGCAGGAACTGGTAATGTACAGCATGTTTACCCTTCACCTACATTGATAGCATGCCAACAGCATCCCCTGATGTCAGTGTCATCTGTCCATACAGGGTATGTTGTCAGGCATGGTATGTCCATTGTGAGTCACATGTGAAGGCACCACAGGTGGTGCAGGTGTCCATTGGGGAACATGGTGGAGGTGCACTGTCTGCATGTACTTGCATATTGGACAGATGGGCAGGGTGACATGCCCTCTGTAGCCCACTGCTATCACTGCATAGTTACTATCAGTGGCCAATATGCAGTGTACTAACCACATATTGGCTGTTGCCTAGGCATATGTGTGCATATGACACATGGGTTGAGTGTGTGCTCTGGGTAATAGTGGGGTTGCTAATTTAGATTGGCTGGCCTTGATGTCACATGTATGGGTATAGCTTTACACTCCAGCCTCCCAGCTAATTTACATCTGTTATCCCTGTATGGTTGACATTGTGATATATAGTAAGGCCACCATAAAAGTAATGAGCAAAAGCCCCTCCACATTGGCCCCAGGAGTATCTCACACACACACACACACACACACACACACACACACACACACACACACACACCTGACATGTCTGGGAGGTGAACCCCTACCTAATTAGTTTATTACACTACAGCACTACGCAGTTATAGTGGAGTACTTTTTCTCCAAAGGTGTATTTCACAGTGACTGACATCAGCAGTATTACCAAAGTAGGGCATTTCACCTGTACTGCGAGTGACTTGCCTAAAATGCATGTGCCCTACACAAATGTGAGACACACACAAAACATCCACAGCTGTCATGTGTGGGTATAGAATCCCTGACCAAGGTCTATATCACACTAGAGCATGGAGCAGTTATAGATCACACCACAGGGATTACAGGGAGCTTTTTCCCCAACGTTGTATTTTACAATGAATGAAATCAGCAGGATTGGCAAAGTAGGGCATTTGAATTGTACTGTAAGTGAGTGGCCTGCAATGCATTGCTCCAGCACAGACATTGAAACAAACGCAGAACATTCAGAACTGTCATGGATGATAATGGAACCCTACCACAGTTCTAATTTGCACTACAGCAGTACACAGTTACAGGACGCGCTACAGACATTACTGGGCTTTGACTTTCCCAGAGGTGTATTTCTAGGTGAGTGACATCAGCAGCCTTGCCAACATTGGGTATATGAATTCTAAGGAGTGTGTGTGACCTAAAAAGCATTGTTCGTCACTCAGTCATACACAGACAGAGACACAAAGACTCACACACACACACACACACACACACACACACACACACACACACACACACACACACACACACACACACACACACACACACTTGCCAAGTCTGGGGTTAGTGCACCTACCTAACTACTTTATCACACTACAGCAGTGCGCAGTTACAGGACGCGCTACAGAGATTACTGGGCTATGATTTCCCCAGAGGTGTATTTCTAGGTGAGTGACTTCAGCAGCCTTGCCAAAGTTGTGTATATGAACTGTACGGGGTGTGAGTGGACCTCAAAAGCATTGCTGGTTACTCAGTCAAACACACACACACACATTCATACAGTTGCCAGGTCTGGGGTTAGAACACCTACCTAACTACTTTATCATACTACAGCAGTGCCCAGTTACAGGATGCACTATGGAGATTACTGGGCAGTGATAGCCCCAGAGGTGTATTTCTAGGTGAGTGACATCAGCAGCCTTGCCAACGATGAGTATATGTATTGTACAGGGTGTGAGTGGCCTAAAAGGCATTTCTCTCTACTCAGTCAGACACACACACACACACACACACACACACACACACACACACACACACACAGAGTTGCCAGGTCTGGAGTTAGAATACCTACATAACTACTTTATCACACTACAACAGTACGCAGTTACAAGATGCACTATGGAGATTACTGGGCTATGATTTCCCCAGAGGTGTATTCCTAGGTGAGTGACATCAGCAGCCTTGCCAAAGTTGTGTATATGAACTGTACGGAGTGTGAGTAGCCTAAAAAGCATTTCTCTCTACACAGTCAGAGACCGAGAGACATGTACACAAACATACACTCACACAGTTGCCAAGTCTGGGGTTAGGACTACTACCTAACTAGTTTATCAGTACAGCAGTACACAGTTATGGGAAGTGCCATGGGGATTACTGAGCTACAGCTCTCCCACAGGTGTATTTCACATTGGATGACCTCAGCAGGCTTGTCATGATACTGCTATGGGGAGGGCAGTGTGTGCATGGGCCGAAACCCTTTCATGTAGGGGTTGTCATGCCGCATGCGGGCACACACGGGGTTATATGCCACAGGTACGTGTATACAGCTACTAGGTGACTACTTCCTTGTACAGTCATGTTGCGCAGCTGGCACGTGCAACATGCCATCATGCTGACAGATACTGGTGGCTAGTATCTGCAGTGAGTGGCACCTGCACCTCATGTGTTTGGGAACCTTTGGCTGTGTGCTGGGTCGACAGGCCCAGATGGTTCCTTGTCATGGTCACCCTCTTCAACACATCTATGTCCATCTACCTGTGGCTTATTATAGTGTGTTGTCCTTACATATATGTCTGTATTCCTATCCACTGTGTGTGAAAGGCAGGAGTGGTGCATACTGACATGTGTCTGCACTAAGAGCTTCAACTGCCAGATATGTCTGGTCCACTGGTGTTTGCTGACATGGCCTTCATGTGTTTAAATGTGTGAGCATACCCAGTATGGCCTTTCAGTATGTTGTTGACTGACATTGCCTTCATTCCTCTAAGTGAGTGAGCATGTCCAGTATGGCCATCTATATTGCTTGTGTGGATCAAGTCCAGATAGGTTGCACTGTGGTGCTGACCATTGTGTTGTACACTGACAGGTAGCATGCTGTGTCTGTGGGGTATCCATTGGTCATTTGGCATTGACTGTTGCTATATTTCTGCATAGCGAGGGGAGGGGACACCTGATTGTTTCTACATTTCTACACAGGGGTGGGGGGGCACACCTAACTGTTACTATAAGTGTACATAGGATGGTGGAGCACACCTTACACTTTTACACATTTGCTAGGACTGTACTGGTATGTCGGGTACACCATTTCAGTCTGTAGTCTTACCTATCGTGCTGGCTAGAGGCATACCAGTGTACTACAGATCTTAGCTTTCACTACCTACTTATTAGTTTCTGACTTCCTAGCCTTCGCAACTTACATACAACTGGCTGGCCTGCTGTAGTCTGTCTGTATAGGCCTGGGGTAGGGGTTACCTATGGGGCTCATTCAGAGGCCATAGTACAGCATTTGTTTGTGTTTGTCCACACCTATCCTGCTGGCTGTGACTGTTGTTGGGTATGTGCCCCCCCCAACTAGCATGTGTGAGTCACTTACCTTGTGGGTGTCCCAGTACTGAGGGTGGTGCTGCAGGGCTGCCTATGTCAGATGCACATAGTACACTCCCTATACATGGTTGAGCACAGGTAGTGCCATGTTTGGCATCCCTTTTACTGTATGTGCGAGTCGGAGAGAGGTGTAATTCCCTGGGTCCCTACTGTGTCAGTGCATGTGCTATGTGTTGCCTCTTTGCCAAGGCCATGGCATACTGGGCATGCCTTCTTCTGTCTACTGGGGCAAGCTCAGGTTGTTCCTCCTCTGAGTCACTCTGTGCCTGTGCAGTCCTTGGCACTGGTGGGGGGCTGTGTGGCCCTGCCCCATGCAGTTCCTGCTGCAGCTGTTTCCGCATGATCATATTGTGTAGCATGGCACATGCAAGGACATTTGGGTAGATGTAGTTGGTGAGTACTGCAAGGCTCCAACAGATGTGTCCAGGCACCAAAACCGTGACTTGAGCATCCTAAACACACCCTCTATTATGATTCGTGTTTGTGCATTTGCCTCATTATGGAGTTCTTGTTCAGGTGTGTGTGTATTTCTGATGGGTGCCATCAGCCATGGCTCCAGTGCATATCCAGCATCCCCCACTAGGTGACCAAGTGGGATGTCCCCATTGGCAAATGTCTGGTACAGCTGTGTCAGATACCAGATGTGGGAATCATGGTAGCTTCCAGGGCAGCCAGCTCAAACATTCATTATTATGCCCTGGGCATCGCACATGACCTGGCAGTTGGAGGGGAACCCCTTGCGGTTGATGTAGACCCTACCCTGCTCACCTGGTGGTGCTTTAATGCATATGTGTGTGCAGTCTATTGCACCCACTACCTCAGGTTACTCTGCTATTTGGTGGAAGAGATGCATATTGCTGGCCAATGCCTTATGGGTGATGGGGAAATATACGTGCTCACCGACATGTGCTGACATGGCATCCAGGAACTGGTGGAGTACCCTGGATGCTGATGCCTGTGAAATCCCCATCATATCCCCAGTTGGCCTTTGGAAGGTACCTGTTGCTAGAATTCTTAGGCCTACACATACCTTGGTATCCACTGGGATGGGTTCCTCTCTGTTAGTTCTGTGTATCAGGTGTGGCCGGCACAGCTCAACAGTTTGATGTAGGAGGCCCCTGTCTACCCTATAGCACTCTGCTATCTCCAGCTCATTGTAGCCCTTGGTAGGTTACCCTGGATCTGTACACTCTTCTTCATCTCGTCACTGTGGGTTGCTCAGCAGCATTCACATCCTCACCACCCTCAGCCTCTTGCACATGCTGGTTTATGATAGCAGAAGTAGCCTCTAACATTTTTTCTCTTGCTTTCGTTTTGTAAAATGTCCCCGTCTGTATACACCAGTGGTGCAGAGTTTTTGGGAAAAACAAGGGGGAATGGTGTTGGCATAGTTTATAGTGGTGTGAGGGGCAGGTCTGGTCTGCTGCCTGTGTAATTGGCTGATTCTGATACATTTCACCTGCCAGCTAAGCTAGTTCTCCTTGATTACCTTCCTACTGCTGTTTTCCCTTCCTATTGCCTCCCTGTTTAGGCCCCTGTGCGCACCGCGCAAACGGAGTGCTCAAATGTGCACAGAGCTGCTTTTTTCTGGTTTTACTTCCTTTTTCTTCCTATAAAACCTGGTGCACAGCACACATGCCCACTTAAACTTTGTAAAGAGTGCTAGGCAGATTTAGACACACCCCTAGCTTAGCTGTGCTAAGCTAGGAGCAATCCCGAGCCACAGGTATCCAATTCACTTAGAGTATGCCTGACACCCCCCCCCATGATGTCACCTATATCCTAGTCTTGCACCCAGCTATTTATACTCTTACACTCTTGGGACCTGCCTCACACCCTTGGAAAATCTGGGATTCACCAACCTTTCCCTCATTTGCATAGGATTGCCTGCTAATGCATAGTTACATGTCCCACACTGAACCTCCCCCCTTAGCAACCATTACTCACTGGCCAGGTTGTCTTCTGCCTGACATTGACTTGCATGGCAGACTACTGATTTTAGTTAGAATGCTTACTTTAAGTTTATTTTATTATTTTCCCCCCGATCCCATTTGCGCATCACTGCCGTATGCTTACACAGGCGAGATTGGTGAATAAAAATTAAAGGTTGTTTATTTGTTTTTTCTAACAGTTTGCAATGCCAATGGCCTTCTGTGTGGCCATTGGCATGCTTCCTCAATGATATGCAGCCTTTATTTGGAGCTGTCATAGCTCTGATTTGTAGATTGCAGAAATGTACTCGGTTACTAACCGAGTACATTTCTACCCACTGCACTCTTCCTGCACGGACAGCTGCCAGCTTCCTGGATCATATATTACCCTCATTTGCATGGTTTTCACCTGCAAATGAGGGTAATTTGAATACAGGAGCTCAGTCCATTCAGGATTAGTCTAAGAGCTCACATGCATGTCCCGGTAGCTCGTTCCTGGATCGCACATCGGCCATATTGCCGCAAGTAGCACTTAGACTCATCCTGCATGCTATAATGGGCTTCGTAAATCTGGGGGAGAGTTTATGAGCATAAACGGGATATAAAGAATGGCAGGGTTACCAATGCATTACGCAGGCATCTTAAGGAACATCCTACTCATTATTTTAGATGCAGAGTTATGGAACAATTGAAAAAGGATGTGAGGAGTAGAATAATTGATGAACATTTATTAATGAGGGAACTAATGTGGCAACTTAGTTTAAATGCACAGGTTGCACCTGGTTTAAATGAAGCTTGTTCTGTTAACTCTGTGCTTAAACTTTAAAGATTGGAATGTTAAATATTATATATTTTTGAATGAATGTTATTTTAATATTTTGATTTATTCATTTGTATGTGAATTAATTAGTTTTAAGTTATTTCAGAGGATCAGCTGATTGGTCATGTGATTTTTAGCAATTCCCATTTTAGTGCGGAAGTTTTCATGTACCGCAGTTCTGAAGAAGTCCCGTTTGGGATGAAAGTGCTAAACTGCTGGAGTTGTTTATATCAATAAAGTGTGCCCCATTTGGTTGCACTCTGGCCTTGCTTATTTTTTTTTTTTTTGGTACTAGTATATTAGTCTGCAGTCTGTTTTTCAAAGTTTTTTTTTTTTTTATCTTAAGACTACAAAGTGCTAATTAGTCATTCAGTTTGTACCTGTTTACATTTAGATTATTGAGTGGTTGTGAAAGCCACAATGTTTTGAAATGTACATTATAATCCAGCTCCTGATCTTCTGGCAGTCAACAGATTCTTAAATTATTATGCCTAACTGTTTCCCTGGGTGTCAGTAGTAGAGTTAGAAGTATTTTGCATTAGCAAGGGTTCAATACATGCTTCATTTCATTTTTCAACCACTCAAATCATACATTGAAATCTCAAGTTTAGCAATGGTAGATGCAAGGTGCTGAATTAATTTTTAAGGTCCTGGAATTTGGCTTCATTGGTCAACTTTAAATTTGCAATTACTTCTTTTTAATTCTTATATAACCAGCATCCCATGTATTTGTATATATTGTTAGAGCACTACATTGTGGTCTGTGTCAAGTAAGAGTAACACTTGTTGTTTATCGAGTATGGGCCCAAAGTCAAAAGTGATGTAGACTGTTTCAACCAAACTGCTAGTTTCCAAAAATGTTTTCAGTCTATTTCCATATGGTCAGCCTTTCTACTTCATGTTCAATAGACATTAGCTTAATTAAACAAGGAAAAGTTCAGCAGCTACAAGAAAAAAAAAATGACACAAATATATTTTCATGCAACTTTGGTATTAGCTCATTTTTGTTAGTAAACTGAACATGCCTGGAGCTAGGGCTTATATATATATATATATATATATATATATATATATATATATATATAGAGAGAGAGAGAGAGAAAGAGAGAGAGAGATATTAAATAATTATATTGTGAGAATGGATCTCAGCAAACTATTATGTTTGTGTGTGTGCGTGTGTGTGTGTGCATGTGTGTGTACATGTATGTATGTGTGTATGCTTATATGTGTGTGGTTGTGTGTGTGTTGTTTATTCTTCTCTTTTGTCATATATTAGCAACTATTTTAATGCTTAGCAAGAAGCCCTTATAAATGAAAATGGGATGTTCAGATGCATAATCCATAACTTAGGTAAATAAACAATCCCCGGGATTCATGAAGCTTGGCGCAAGGCCGGCGTATATATGGTGTAGTAGTGCCATATGCATATTAATGAAGGTGCGCTGCCACCACATCCACGTGCATAGGAAATGTGCGCGAGTGCATGGGGCATTTCTAAGTTGCGCCCGGAGGCGTGTCAATGTCGGCTGTCGATGAGCAACCAAAACTGCTGAATATTATAGACTGCCTGCAATAGTAATCGCACCAATCAGTGTCTGTGGATAATGAAACGTATGCAAAGCATGCAAGACAGTTCCTGGACACACAAAATTGAGAATCAAACAGAAATTCACGCAACACAATATGAGTTTTCAAAAATTTTGAACACAATAATGGAAG